>NC_136010.1:1451252-1473752 GCF_048128805.1 Centroberyx gerrardi
TTTTCTTCAGACCTGATGATTTCTGATGATTTCTGATGATTTCTGATGATTTCTGTACAATAACAGCGATGACATCAGCAGAAGACGTATTTTAACAGGGGTAACGTGAAAGTACTCTAACCAGTTACTTTTAATAAAGACTAACTTAGTAAAGTAACTACTTACTATTTAGGTAAAGTAAAGTAACTAGTTAGTTTCAAAAGTAACTTCCCAACACTGCTCATGAGCACGTTACAGTAAATCTAACTCTCCTCCCTCCTGGGCTCCAGCCAATAGAAACAAGAGCAGATTAACATCCTGTGTGACTGACAGCTCCGCTGACCAATGAGATGTACTCTGGAGGTTGGTAGGGGAAGTCCTCCGGCGTGACGTCGTCCTCCGTGAGCGACCCGCTGACCTCCGTGACATCGTCAGGACTCGGCGCCGTCTCCTCGTCGGAGTCGAAGTCGGGCAGCTCCACCTCGATGTCGAAGAACTCTCTCTCCTCCGTCCCTCCTCCCTCCGCCCTGCTCCCTCCATCCTCGCAGACTCCTCCTCCTCCTCCTCCTCCGGCTCCCATCCTCTCATCCGCCCCGATCTCCACCGGCAACTCCTCCTCCTTCAGCTGGAGGATCGGAGGATGGAGGGAGAGAGGAGGAGGAGGAGGAAGAGAGGAGGAGGAGGAGGAAGAAGAAGAAGAAGAAGAAGAAGAAGAAGAGAGAGAGGAAGATATTTTCCCTTTATCGGCTCCTTTCTTACATATATAATCTTTATAGAGTTTTTTATATATTTGTATAATCTTTGTCGACATTAATAGCAGCAAAAAATACAAAGTCTGGAACTGAATTGATTAAAATTCGGCTACAAATCCCCAAACAGAATCAATAAAAAATGTTGGTAACTGATCATAGCTGCAGTGTTATTACTGTGTTATTGAACTGAACACAACCTGCAGCCAGGCCAGTGCTGTGTGTGTGTGTGTGTGTGTGTGTGTGAGTGTGTGTGTGTGTGTGTGTGTGTGTGTGTGTTACCTGAGGCGGCTGAAGGTTGAGGTTGAGGGCGGAGCCAGAGAGCATGCTGGGAGTAAAACAGCTGCTGTCCAGAGTCAACTGAAGCTGCATTAGAAACAAATGGAACTCAGACAGATGTTCCTTTAAGAGAACCAACATTTCTGCAGAGTGTGTGTGTGTGTGTGTGTGTGTGTGTGTGCGTGTGTGTGTGTGTGTGTGTGTTACCTGTATTTGTGTCCCACTAAGCAGTCCCTCAGGAAGCAACTCTCCAGTTCCACTGACCAGCATGAAGGGAGTTAACTACAACACACACACACACACACACACACACACACACACACACATGCACACACACACACACACACCATGAAGAAAACATGAGTGAAAAGCTTCAACAGAGGCATCAGCATCTTCGTACTCCGCCTGACCCCTGACCTTTGACCTCTGACCTCTGACTGACCTGAGGTGGGCGTGTCTCTTTCTTCCCCTCCTCCTCTTCCTCCTCTTCCTCCTTCACCGGCTGAGGAGTCCAGTCTTCATCCTCCTCATCTTCCTCCTCCCTCTCCTGCCTTCGTCTCCTCAGCCTCTTCCTCGGCTTCACCTCCTAGAATAGAATAGAATAGAATAGTTGTTAATTCCTTCTATACTGTATATTTGGCAAAAAAGTGCATTAAACTCCCCATAAAATGGAGTCATAGAATAGAATAGAACAGAATAGAACAGAATAGAACAGAATAGAACAGGTTTCCACCACAGTGTGTGTCAGATCCGTCCGTCTCCTCCAGCGGCGTGGCTGCTCAGTTGCCACGGTAACCGTTTCATCTCCAGCCTCAATTTGGTCCGATCGCCTTGGCTTCTGAAACTTCTTAGGCTCCTGGAGGAGAAACACACACCGGTTTCTACTGGTTTCTACTGGTTTCTACTGGACCTGACAGTACAACGCAGTCTCTACTGGTTTCTACTGGACCTGACAGTACAACGCAGTCTCTACTGGTTTCTACTGGACCTGACAGTACAACGCAGTCTCTACTGGTTTCTACTGGACCTGACAGTACAACGCAGTCTCTACTGGTTTCTACTGGACCTGACAGTACAACGCAGTTTCTACTGGTTTCTAATGGACCTAACAGTACAACACAGTCTCTACTGGTTTCTACCTGACAGTACAACACAGTCTCTACTGGTTTCTACTGGACCTGACAGTACAACACAGTCTCTACTGGTTTCTACCTGACAGTACAACACAGTCTCTACTGGTTTCTAATGGACCTGACAGTACAACACAGTCTCTACTGGTTTCTACTGGAGGTGACCGGTACTTCTACTTGAGGGGGAAACAAGTCCAGATGAATTCTGCTCTGTGACTGCAGCAGATCTCTTGGGGTCAAAGGTCGTCACTCACCATCACCTGACAGACCCGCAGGCGGCACCTCTGCTTCTTGGTGTTCTGACCTCCGAACTTCGTCTTGTCCAGACAGTAGTCACATTTCCCACAATCCACCCTGAGACACGCCGCACACTGCTTACAGCCGGCCTGACGCCGCTTCACCTGGAGGAGCAGCCAGAGGTCAGAGGTCAGAGGTCAGAGGTCACAGGAGATACTAGCAGGGCACAAACTCACCGCCAGAGATCCAAACAAGATAATACTACTGCTGTGTGTGTGTGTGTGTGTGTTCCTCTCACCCTCGGACTCGGTGTGTGTGACGGCAGGTGTTCCTTCACCTTCCCCTGTCTCTGAAAGAACCAATCACAGTCCAGCAGAGGGTCACATGGTACAGAGTTACTGGTCAAAGCTTTAAGAGTTTCACTGAAGCTTGAAGAGGCTCCAGTCCAGTCTGGACCTGACTGAAGGTTCCTCATTCTCTTAAAGCATTCTGATCTGAAGGCTTCTGCTTAAATGCTTGAAATTAGTTTCTTAGTCAAATATAAATAGTGAAGTTGATTCTATGTATGAATTTCTTTCCAAAGCCTTTCCATCAAGGCAAAGAATCTAAAATGTAAGATAGTTTTGATTTGTTTAACACTTTTTTGGTCGCTGCATAATTCCATTTGTGTTATTTCATAGTTTTGAGTCTTTACTGTTATTCTAAAAAGTGGAAAATAGTCAAAATAAAGACAAATGTGGTGCGACCAGACTGTTGACTGGTAGTGTGTTCTGTATTCAACAGAGTTGTGACCAAGTCAGTCTCAAGTCTTGAGGCACGAGTCTCAAGTCTAAATGTAGAACACCGAGTTATGTCAGAAAAAGCATCTTATATTTTTCTTTCAAAAATGTGATTTTGCTCACATTTCTATCAGAGCTTCAGTGATCAGGATCTGGGTTCTCCATCTGGACCGGTGTCGGCGGTGAGATGTGAGTCGGGTCGTTACAGACACAACAACTCACACAGCTACGGTGGCCGTTTTAGGACATCCTCAGTCGCCTTTGTCATTCGTAGATCTACTTTGTCAAATTTAGGCGGACTTGTATCAGGTTTAGACGTACTTTGCCAAACTTAGATGGCGCTCGTCTGAAATGGAGGGCAGTCCCGGCGTTACAATCAAGCGCTTCCAATCCTTCATCACACCGACGGAGACCAGCTGACCCGACGGAGACCAGCTGACCCGACGGAGACCAGCTGACCCGACAGAGACCAGCTGACCTCACGGAGACCAGCTGACCCGAGGGAGACCAGCTGACCCGACGGAGACCAGCTGACCCAAGGGAGACCAGCTGACCTCACGGAGACCAGCCGACCCGACGGAGCGGCTCAGAGGAGATGGAGGATAAAAAACTTTCTGTCCTCACCTGCCTGCTGCTGCTGCTGCCCTCCTGTCTGACCTCTGACCTCCGCAGCACCCACTGATCCCCCCCCACCTGGACAGGAGCAGACAGACAGCTGAGCTACAGACAGACAGGTGGACTACAGAGAGACAGGTGGACTACAGACAGACAGGTGGACTACAGACAGACAGGTGGACTACAGATAGACAGGTGGACTACAGACAGGTGGACTTCAGACAGACAGGCAGAATCTGTCTTACCTTTCTGAACACTATACTGGGTGGATTTTTTGTCTCATCTGAAAAATATTCAAAATCAACCGTTCATTTACACACACACACACACACACACACACACACACACACACACACACACACTGCAGCATTATGAGGGTGTTCACTATGTCGATGTTCACATGAATGAAATGAGATCAATCAAATCAACTGACTGACCGACTGATTGATTGATTGATTACCTGTAGAGCAGCTACAGGGCTCAGCAGTGACCCGCCCACAGCTGGAACACCGACTGCAGGAAAACCAGAGAGGAACATCAGGGGAACATCAGAGGAACATCAGAGGAACATCAGAGGAACATCAGGGGAACATCAGGGGAACATCAGAGAAACATCAGAGGAACATCAGGGGAACATCAGGGGAACATCAGAGGAACATCAGAGGAACATCAGGGGAACATCAGAGGAACATCAAAGAAACATCAGAGGAACATCAGGGGAACATCAGGGGAACATCAGAGGAACATCAGAGGAACATCAGGGGAACATCAGGGGAACATCAGAGGAACATCAGGGGAACATCAGAGGAACATCAGGGGAACATCAGGGGAACATCAGAGGAACATCAGGGGAACATCAGGGGAACATCAGGGGAACATCAGGGGAACATCAGAGGAACATCAGAGGAACATCAGGGGAACATCAGAGGAACATCAGAGGAACATCAGGGGAACATCAGGGGAACATCAGAGGAACATCAGAGGAACATCAGGGGAACATCAGGGGAACATCAGGGGAACATCAGAGGAACATCAGAGGAACATCAGGGGAACATCAGAGGAACATCAGAGGAACATCAGGGGAACATCAGAGGAACATCAGAGGAACATCAGGGGAACATCAGAGCTTCAGAGAAAACAAGTTTAACTCCAGAACACTGTGAACGAGTCATGCTGTAAACCCCACCAGGCTCCGCCCCTCTTACCTCACCACAGGCGTGGCCTCTTGTGATTGGCAGCTGAGTGTGTCGCTCTCGGTGTCTGGGTTGGCCGGCGGTTCGGTGGCGAGGCCGAGGCGGTCGCAGCCCCCCGCCCCGTCGGAGCCGCCATGTTGGAGGGTTTTGGTGTAGTTGTGGTCTATGAAATCTGATTGGCTGCAGCTGCTGCTGTTGTTTTTGTTTTCATTGTAGCTGTTGATGTTGTTGTTGTTGTTGTTGTTGTGTCTTCTTCTGCGCCTCAGACGGGGGAGGGCGGGGTCAGGTGAACCGCCCAGAATCCGCCTCAGCCTCAGCGAGCGAGACCTGCTACCGGGTCTCCCGGGGGCGTCGTCAGGGGCGACGTGAACTTTGACCTTCTTCACAATCCTCCTGACTGGAAATTTGTCGCTGTTGTCGTCCGGCTCCAACGGCTCCATCCAATCAGGCTGCAGCAGCTCCGCCCCGCCCCCTCCGCCCCCTCCACCCCCCTCCCTCCTCTCTTTCAGGTCGAACCCTTCCTGCTTGCTGAGTCTCTGTCGAGCGATCAGGATCACACAGTCCTTCAGTTCGGGGTAAACCGCCTTCAGCCGCTCCTCCAGATCCGGCGCTCCGTTCTCTTTCTGCTCCGCCACTTCCTGCTTGGTTTCATCATCAACTTCCTTCCTGTTGGCCGTTTCCTCCTGCTGGCCGGCCGGGTGGAGCAGCTCCTCCTCCTCTTCCTCCTCCTCCTCCTCCTCCTCTCTCAGTTGAAGACTTCCTGGTTCCTCTGCAGGAGAAACAGACCTCAGGTCAGATCAGGCTCAGTTTCCTGTCTCCATTTTGTTTTAACTGCCCCGACCTCATTAGTTATATTCTACTGTCTCTCCACCCTCCTCCTCTTCCTCCCCTCCTCTCCACCCTCCTCCTCTTCCTCCCCTCCTCTCCACCCTCCTCTTCCTCTCCTCCTCTTCCTCCCCTCCATCCCCTCTTCTTCTCCCCCACCCTCCTCTTCCTCTCCTCCACCCTCCTCTTTCCTCTTCCTCTCCTCCACCCTCCTCTTCCCTCTCCCTTTCCTCCACCCTCCTCTTCCTCCCCTCCTCTCCACCCTCCTCTTCCTCTCCTCCTCTTCCTTTCCTCCCCTCCACCCCCTCTTCTTCTCCTCCACCCTCCTCTTCCTCTCCCCCACCCTCCTCTTCCTCTCCTCCACCCTCCTCTTCATCTCCTCCATCCTCCTCTTCCCTCTCCTCCACCCTCCTCTTCCCTCTCCTCCACCCTCCTCGTCCAATTGTTTCACCTTCCTCTACAAGCTCCGCCCCCGGACAGAGCTCGTCCAATCGCGCCTCGTCCATCTCAGGATCTGCCGGTGTAGGACCGCCCCCCCCCGGCTACCGCGGCCAATGAGGACGGCTCTCGCTGTCTGTGGGCGGGGCCTCCGGGTCCATGTTCTGTCTGTTTAGTCCGGTCGGTAACTGACAGTCAGATCTCCTGATGTCGTGAATCTGAGCTCGTTAAGAGAGAGACACAGAGAGAGAGAGATAGACAGAGATAGACAGAGAGAGAGAGAGAGACAGAGAGAGAGAGAGAGAGAGAGAGAGAGAGAGAGAGAGAGAGAGAGAGAGAGAGAGAGAGAGAGATAGACAGAGATAGACAGAGAGAGAGAGAGAGAGACAGAGAGAGAGAGAGAGAGAGAGAGAGAGAGAGAGAGAGACAGAGAGAGAGAGAGACAGTCTCAGACTGGAACCAGAGCGGACTGGATCGCTCTATCAGCTACAGTTCAAAATGGCCGCCGGGTGAATAAGGTCAATAAGCTAAAAAGCTGAAACAGTAAAGTTAGTTTAGTTTAACAGTAAAGTTAGTTTAGTTTAACAGTAAAGTTAGTTTAGTTTAACAGTAAAGTTAGTTTAGTTTAACAGTAAAGTTAGTTTAGTTTAACAGTAAAGTTAGTTTAGTTTAACAGTAAAGTTAGTTTAGTTTAACAGTAAAGTTAGTTTAGTTTAACAGTAAAGTTAGTTTAGTTTAACAGTAAAGTTAACGGTCAGCAGGACCAGCTGAGCTGCTCAGAGCGGTTGAGCTGTGCTGCGTTCAGGAGCATCAGATTCACTGTAAATACGAGCTGCTCACAGCAGACAGGAGGAAGAGTCTGTTTCTGTTTCTCCACCTGGACTCAGACTGATGAACAGATCAGATCTGTTCACACAAAACAATCAACTCCACTGATGAAGAGAGAGTGAAGAGTGATAGAGTGAAAGAGTGATATCTGCTGCACTTTGTTTCTGTTTATTTTAGTGGCTTGTAAACAACAGTTCACCTGACAACCTCATCTACTGTTTCTTCTGACTGGACCTGAACGCATCACCATGTGGTTTTAGTTGTATCTCTGTTTGTTTTCTAGTTGTATCTGTGAAGCTCTTGTATTACCTTTTATTTCTATTTTTTATTTATTTATTATTTTTATTCAACTTTATTTTATTGTGGTACTTTCACATCTCTGTCTCTTTGTGTTTTATTGGATGTAAAGCACTTTGTAAACATTGTTTTTAGAAAAGTGCTTTACAAATAAAGTTATTATTATTATTATTATTATTATTATTAGGTTATAGCCTATCACTCCCACAGCAACGTCTTGTTGCCTGGAAACAGTGCAGCAGATTCTCACTGTGTTGCAAGTTGCTGAGAGAGTTGCCCAACTGCTGTATATTGCCTTAAAAGTTGCCCATTAGGTCTCTCTCTCTCTCTCTCTCTCTCTCTCTCTCTCTCTCACACACACACACACACACACACACACACACACACACACAGCAGACATGTTTTCTCCGCTGCTCTGCAGAAACCAGTAAACTCTCTTTCCTCTTTTCTTCTCTTCTCTTTTCTTCTCGTCTGTTTTCTCCCCGCGGCTCCACCGCTCCTCTCCTCCCTCACACATCTTTCCTTCTCAAACTGAGTTTTGCTTCTTATTTATTGAATTAAACAGTTTGATCCTCACCGCCGTGCTCGCGCTGCTGCTCGGCTCGCGCTGCTGCCGTCGTGCCGCCTTCCGGTGCCGGAGGGAGCGTCGGAATTCTCAGTTCTGCTGCACGGGAACGAGCCAACACACACACACACACAGAAGGAAATGAGAAAGTCGGAATTTCCTATTCTCCTCTCAAGAGTGACGTCATTTTCTGGCCCAAATAAGGGATTGTGGCCCCGCCCCCTTTCAGTCTAACATGAAAATGAATAGAGGAGTAAAATGATTAAAGCCTTTAACTGTTTCTGCTTCCGGTTCCTCAGTTCTGCTTTTCTTTATTAGCTGAGTCGACTCAACTTTCATTCAGTAACGTGTTAAATACGTAATAACTTCATCATCTGTCGGTCCTACTGACGTTATTTCAGACATTTTAAGAACAGAACGACTGGTGAACAGGATCCAAAGATCCCGGAGGAAAAAATGGAAGAATCAGAAAACCTGAAACAACGAAAACACTGAGAGGAGAAGTGTTCAGCAGCATGGACATAACTGCTGCTGTTGCTGCTAATGTTGCTGTTTTCACTCTTTAACTGTTAGCTGTCATGCATTTCTGCTTTTAATTAATGAATTAAAATCTTCATTCTTAAAGTAAAACATCCGCCACCAAAAACAAAACTTTTGTTCCGGGTTCATTTCGTTCGTCTTTCCAACCGGAAGCTCTGGAATGCGAGACGAGTTGGGGTTTTTTTCGGCCTCCGATCTCGGAAGGAGGAGCTTACGAGGAGACCCTGAAGGCAGCATCTCACTGCGCATGTGCAGAGGGAGATTGATTTGTGAAGAGTCGATCTGCAGTTCAGCTCACAAGTTATAAAATATTATAAGAAACTGGTTTGATCAGTTTTGATTGGAACAGAAACAAATCACAGAATATTCCTGTAGAGACTCAGTGGCTTTATAGAGACTTTCTGTGTTCTTGTACTTTCTGAGTATTTTCCAAAGTCAGTAATGTGACTTTCCCTTCAGTCCATTTTAAATCCATCCATCACAGAACAGATCGTGTCTCTCCATCAGCAGCAGAAACTGGATCAACAGAAACTGGATCAACAGAAACTGGATCAGCAGAAACTGGATCAACAGAAACTGGATCAGCAGAAACTGGATCAACAGAAACTGACAAACTGTGGATCCATTCACAGTGAGAAGAGGAATCTGACTTTACTTTGTTTCTGCACTTTATTTTCTCGTTTCTAATGTTTCCAGTGAAAAGAATCTAGTTTGAACTCTGACCTCTCTCCTGTTAGAATCACATGGAAAAGATCACAGCTAACAACGTTCTCTGTTCTAAAGAGGAACTCAGGAACTTTTACTCTGACCACATTTTAGATCTTTTAAATTTTAAATTTACTTTATGTTATTTTATCTGCTATAATATTCCTATAGGATATTCAGCCTATATACTTTAGGTTTTGGTGTGATATGTTTATAATATCCTTCTAAAATATATATACTATATTATAGGATTAATATAGTTATTATCTGTAACTGAAATTATACAGCAGGTAGATTTATGGTAACCAGGGAGCTGGTTAGTGATGTTTATTAGTTACTATCAGAGGTGGAGACTGGAGTCACATGACACAGTTTTAATAGCTTGAGACTTGACTTGCTGCATGAAGAGAAGACTTGAGACTCGACTTGACTTGGGTTCTGGTGACTTGGGACTTGACTCTGACTTGTACTTTGATGACTTGAAAAGGTTTCTAAAGTCTTGACTTGAGATCTTGTGTTTGTGTAAATGACTTAGATTGAAAGTGATGAGATTTGTTCCGGCGGACGACTGAATTTAAATTCTGTTTTCTGAATTTGTATGGAATGATTGAATTTATTGAAGTTGAAACTGATTATAGAAATCAAACTCATGATGCTCTTACCAAGTTTTTATCCTATTAAAACCATATTGCATTGAAAAGTCCTAGATATTTAGTTTTCTTTAAGATATTAAATTGATACTGGACTCTTGATTTGTTCTGACTTGACTTGCTGTTCTACATTTAGACTTGAGACTTGCGTTGAGACTTGTGCCTCAAGACTTAAGACTGACTTGGGACTCTGGTAGGTAACCAGGGAGCTGGTTAGTGATGTGTATTAGTTGCCATGGTAACCAGGGAGCCGGCTGGGTGCTTGTCTTCTCTTCTCTGTGTGTTCAGCAGTTTGTAGAAAAGCTTCCAGGCAGCATGTTGGACTGCAGAGACACCGGGAGGCAGCAGAGGGCGCTGTGACCACGGTCAGCCCACGACCCACATCCACCTGAAACACAAACCGCTGCCTGGAGTCCATCAGTGAAGAACGACAGAATACACCCGACTCTCCCGTCAGAAACACAACTTTTTCCTCTGATGACTCACACGTTTAATAGAAACTCATAAAGTCCTTTACTGTCACACCAGCAGTCATTTCATCAGAGAAACAGTGGAATGAAACTCTTCCACTGAAGTTACAGCTGACGTTTCTCTTCATCCTGATCTGAGCGTCCAGATCAGTCTGTCTGTTTTATTTCTGTCAGTCAAATAACAAACTGACCAAACTGGATTTAAAGAGGAAAGTCTGAACTCTGCTGTGAGAGGATCTGATCTGGAGTCAGTCAGATGATTCACACGACTGCCTTCAACTGTTCTGATATCAGAACTGCTTACTTCTGTTTATCATTTGGCTCGTACGCTTTTTCAGCGTCTATTTTATTCATTTTATTCATAACATTTACTTCCCTTCTTAATCGTTGTACCTACGCTTCAAATTGTGTTTGAAGTGCCTCATAAAAAAGACATATAACATAAGAACAATAAACAGACATAAGGGCTAAAAACATACATAAGATTAGAGGTAAAAGAGTAAAAGTGCATGTGGCAACGGGCAAATATGACATTAATTTAACAGAACTAACTAATGATGATAAGTATCCAGTGTAACTCTCTTTCTATTTCTTTTTTCTTTTTTTATTGCCTTTTATTGACTGTGCTGAGAGTGTCGATCGCCCTTCGGCCTTCAGAGAGAGAGAGAGAAGCTGGGCAGCAGGTTGATGTTGAGGCACACGACCACACACAACCAGCCGTTTGGAGTGTGTGTGTGTGTGTGTGTGTGTGTGTGTGTGTGTGTGTGTGTGTGTGGAGAGGGGATGGGGGGTGTTGATGCGGTGGTGGTGGCTCTCTGTGGCCGTAACGACTAAACGGATGCGCCTGTGTATGGATTGTGTGTTTATATGTGTGTGTGTGTGTGTGTGTGTGTGTGTGTGTGTGTGTGTGTGTGTGTGTGTGTGTGTTCGGACCTGTGTCTTGTGGTTGCTAATCTCTCCATGTCATTCGCTGGCAGCGTTTCCCCATGCAGGACTGAAAACCAGCAGCTCCAACGCAACCTGGACGCCTGAACGCACCGAGAGGAAGACAGAAAAAACAGACAGAGAGAGAGAGAGAGAGAGAGGGAGAGAGAGAGAGAGGGAGAGAGAGAGAGAGAGACAGAGAGAGAGAGAGAGAGAGAGAGAGGGAGGCCTTGGCATGGCTCACACCACTAACCACTCTCTGTTCATCTGTTCATCTCCCTTTTCCTCTCTTGCCCTTTTTCTCTGAAGGTCCGGAAAACCAGAAGCCTCCTGTGTTGCACAACGGCCTCCAGGGGGGGGGGGGGGGGGGGGGGGGGCTACAGGGTGGCAGCATCCCCCTCATCAGCTTCACCTCCTGCATCACCTACAAGGAGGTAGAGTTAGTAGTACCAGTAAGGAGGTGAAAGGTCAGAGGTCACAGTGCTGTGACTGGAAACAGAAGCAAAAGGATGAGACAGAAGAGTTGGTGAACCTTGACCCTCACGCCCTTTGACCTCTCCTGGAAGAAAAGTATATACACATACTGTATGCGCACACACACACACACACACACACACACACAGGATACGTATCATTAGTCCCCTGTGGATCTACACACACCAGCCGTCACTCTTAGTGTTTGAAATTGTTTAATTAATCAACATGTTTTCTTTGTCAGTTTGTAGTAACTGAACCTCATTAGAGACGAACTGGTTTAGTTTGAGGGAAAAAATCATACATGCAAATATTTGTGATGATAACACAAACAATTAAACTATATGTTCATCAGAAAATCAAAAATAATCAAATAGTACTAAAATTTAGAAAAGTCAAAAAGTCCCCACACTTTGGACGGGCAGTGTGTGTATAGGCTATTTGTATGTTTTACTGGTGTGTTTTATTTTGTATTGATTAGAGTGTGTTTTTAATGTTGGACTTTAATGTAGGACTAGAATCTAATCCAAAATCCCAAAAGTCTGATGAAGAATTTGAGCATCAAACTTCCTCTCTTCCTCTGAGCTGAGGAGGGAAACTGTCCAGTCAAAGTTCAGACACATAAAGTCCCTAAAGCCGGTTTGTCTTCCACTGATACGGTTCAGTCCTGGTCTTAAATTAGTCTCCAGCAGCAGAACCTGAACGCAGCAGACAGAGTGAGGAACCAGACTCAGGCTTTGTGGTTCAAAACCTTAAAGGGAAACTCCTCAGATCGTCTCCTCTGTTCAGCACCTTCAGCCTGTGATGTTCAGGAGGTATTTAGTGATGAAGTGTCATTTAACCCACTTTCCCTCAACCTGCCTCTCTACTTCTACTGCAGTTAGTGATTTACTACATTTCCCAGAATGCTGTTCGACAACCACCAGAGAAGGTGGATGAACTTGTTGCATTCAGGTGTGGGTTTTACACACAGAACCTGAATGGATAGATCGCTCCTTCCTCTGTCATGCTAATTTGTCTAGTTCAGCATAAAATGTAAAATTATGTAATTTTAAGTGTTAGTTGCTATGGTGACAACACAGTCTGGACATTAAGGTGTAAAGTCTGTCACACTGTGAGAACTGAGCAGACGAGTCTGTTAGCAAACTGTCAGAACTCAACTGGAAGCTAACGTTAGCGACGAGGCTAACGTAGCTTCATCACAGACTGTACTTCTCTCTCTAGCTCTTCTAGTCAACATTAGCATGTTAGCAATCCATGGCAGCGAGGAGACAGAGAAGCTGCTTTGATTCTTGCTGTAAAACCTCTCAGCTCAGTGACTTGCTGTGAGTCTCTTTATACAGAAGCTAGTCCAACGGGTCACAGCAAGATGGCCGCCGCTCCGACCGTCCAGGAAGGTTGATTTGAACGGGAATGACCGTTCGATCTGTTCTAGTTCTGTGGTTAGTGTGTGACCACAGTGAAGTTAGCTTCACACTGGATATTTGACTTTCCAGCGTTAATAACTTGTAAACAAATAAAAGCTCACTGCTGAATATATTTGTGATTCCTGGAGGAGGAAACAGTTCACAGCTTCTGCTTCTGGTGCGGAGAACGTTGAAGAGCTTCAGCTGTGGGACAATGAGGATTTGCATAAACACTTCACCAGCATAGAAGCTGTGGTTTTGCATGTGGATTTGCATGATACAACTTAGCCTACGCTCTACAGCAGCCAATAAAACATAAATCCAGCGGTTTGTTAGCTTGAGTTCAGTCGTTTCTGTCGTGCCTGGTGGCAGCATCAGGCTTCCACATGAACGTCAGCATTTCTTTTTGATTTTTTTTAAAACTGTGCTAAAACACTCGTGATTCAAACCTTTCTTTTGATTCAAGAATCATTTGACAGGTCGGTTGATTCAGTAAAGAAGTTTAATAAAGAAGTTTGATAATTCTCAAACAAACACAAACATCATCAGCAAAGATAAAAAGTCAAACACAAAAACCTCTTCAGATCCCCATCCTGCTTTCAACAACCTTGAGAGAGAAAAATAAAAGATTCTCTGTCAGCTGTGGAGAGCAAGACTTCACTCTTCTGAACGCTTCACTCTTCTGAACGCTTCACTCTTCTGAACAGGACGGTCTTTCCTGCCTCAGACCTTCACACAGTTCTTCCCTGAACATTATACAGCAGAGACAAACCAGTATATAAACCAGTATACTGTGACATAAAACTGGGACCCACTGGGACGCCCTCCGGCCTCCCTGGATGTCCCGGGCCACAGTTTGGAAACTGACCTAAACCAGGGTTGGTATGCAGGGATGAGTGGAGAGTTCAGAGGAAAAAGAGAGAGAGAGAGGGAAGGAGGGAGGGGGAGGAAGAGGGAGAGAGAGAGGAGGAGGAGGAGGAGGAAGAGGAGGTGTAGTTGTTACAGGACAGGCGTGAGTGTGAGTGACACATGGCTTCCTCAGTGGGCGGGACCAGCCTGGACAGCTCAGTCTCTGATTGGCCAGCCTTCCTGCTCCTCTTGCTGTTACTGGTCACCTTGCGGTTCCTGGTCTGGATTCCTTCCTTCTTCATGGATAACGGCCTGTTGATCTGCGAGAGCAGAGGATTATGGGAACATTCGGTTGAATTAAAAATGTGACAAGGCGACAGTAAACATGATGCAGTCATCTCTTGGGCCAATAACACAATTTTCCATAACTTCATACCAGATGTTCAAGCCTGTACTGCGGTGAAATGTGTGAAGCAACCTTTACTAATGCTACAACACGGAACATTTGTCTTGTTTAATGATATTTTACAATTTTCAAAAACATTTCCAGACCTGTAAAACAAATTTCGAATTCCATAACTTTTCCATGATTCCCATTACCATGGGAACCATGCAATCAGTAAATAAATGACTGAATGTTTTTCAAGAGATTTAAAATCCACACTGATGGTCCTGGAAGGAAATCTACTAATGTTAGTAGTACTACCTGGTGAAGTTTATAGTAGAGGTTAGTAGTAGTATTATGTGGTGTAGTGTGTAGTAATGTTAGTAGTACTACCTGGTGAAGTTTATAGTAGAGGTTAGTAGTAGTATTACGTGGTGTAGTGTGTAGTAATGTTAGTAGTACTACCTGGTGAAGTTTATAGTAGAGGTTAGTAGTAGTATTACGTGGTGTAGTGTGTAGTAATGTTAGTAGTACTACCTGGTGAAGTTTATAGTAGAGGTTAGTAGTAGTATTACGTGGTGTAGTGTGTAGTAATGTTAGTAGTACTACCTGGTGAAGTTTATAGTAGAGGTTAGTAGTAGTATTACGTGGTGTAGTGTGTAGTAATGTTAGTAGTACTACCTGGTGTAGTTTGTAGTAAAGTTAGTAGTACTACCTGGTGTAGTTTGTAGTAGAGGTTAGTAGTAGTATTACGTGGTGTAGTTTGTAGTAAAGTTAGTAGTACTACCTGGTGTAGTTTGTAGTAGAGGTTAGTAGTAGTATTACGTGGTGTAGTGTGTAGTAATGTTAGTAGTACTACCTGGTGTAGTTTGTAGTAGAGGTTAGTAGTAGTATTACGTGGTGTAGTGTGTAGTAATGTTAGTAGTACTACCTGGTGTAGTTTGTACACAGATCTATACAGGTACAGACCTGTATCTCTACTGTATCTCTTCTCTCCTTTCTATCAAAACCCTTGAGCAAACAGTTTCCAATCAGCTCTCTCTCTCCCACTTCAGTCCAACCCAATCCAATCCAATTCCAGGCTTGTCTCTCTACCAGTCTGCTCTGCTTGCTGTCAGGAGTCTCTCCAGGCTTCTCTCTCTTCTGCTCTCCTTGCTGTCAGGAGTCTCTCCAGGCTTCTCTCTCTACCAGTCTGCTCTCCTTGCTGTCAGGAGTCTCTCCATCCCTTCTCCAGGCTTCCTCTCCTCTGTCCTGCTCCTCGTTCACTCGTCTGCTGCTTTTGATGCAGTTGACACCAAATCCTTCTCTGCATCCTCTCTGAACTTGGCATTAGGGTCTGCAGCTCCTGGTTCGCATGGAGAGGATCTCTGTCCAGACCGTGCACTCGTAACACCGGTGTCCCTCAGGGCCCCGTCCTGGGACCCCTGCTGGTCTCTCTGTACACTAAATCCCTCTCATGGCTTCTGCTATCACTGCTATGCTGATGACACTCATCTCTACCTCTCCTTCCCCGCAGGAACACAAATTAATGGGAACGATGTCTCTGGTGACTCTGATGTCTCTGGTGTTTCTGGTCTCTCTGATGTCTCTGATGTCTCTGGTGTTTCTGGTCTCTCTGATGTCTCTGGTGTCTCTGGTGTTTCTGGTCTCTCTCTGATGTCTCTGATGTCTCTGGTGTTTCTGGTCTCTCTGATGTCTCTGGTGTCTCTGGTGTCTCTGATGTCTCTGGTGTCTCTGATGTCTCTGGTGTCTCTGGTGTCTCTGGTGTCTCTGGTGTCTCCGCCTCCAGCTCCTGACAGACTGAGCTACTGTTTCTCCCTGGGAAAGAGGAACGCCTGTCCTCACACAGACCTCCATCACCATGACAACTCCTGGTGTAGTTTGTAGTAGAGTTAGTAGTACCTGGTGTAGTTGGTAGTACCTGGTGTAGTTGGTAGTACCTGGTGTAGTTTGTAGTAGAGTTAGTAGTACCTGGTGTAGTTTGTAGTACCTGGTGTAGTTTGTAGTACCTGGTGTAGTTTGTAGTAGAGTTAGTAGTACCTGGTGTAGTTGGTAGTACCTGGTGTAGTTGGTAGTACCTGGTGTAGTTTGTAGTAGAGTTAGTAGTACCTGGTGTAGTTTGTAGTACCTAGTGTAGTTTGTAGTACCTGGTGTAGTTTGTAGTAGAGTTAGTAGTACCTGGTGTAGTTTGTAGTACCTGGTGTAGTTTGTAGTAGAGTTAGTAGTACCTGGTGTAGTTGGTAGTACCTGGTGTAGTTTGTAGTAGAGTTAGTAGTACCTGGTGTAGTTTGTAGTAGAGTTAGTAGTACCTGGTGTAGTTTGTAGTACCTGGTGTAGTTTGTAGTAGAGTTAGTAGTACCTGGTGTAGTTGGTAGTACCTGGTGTAGTTGGTAGTACCTGGTGTAGTTTGTAGTAGAGTTAGTTGTACCTGGTGTAGTTTGTAGTACCTGGTGTAATTTGTAGTAGAGTTAGTAGTACCTGGTGTAGTTTGTAGTACCTGGTGTAGTTTGTAGTAGAGTTAGTAGTACCTGGTGTAGTTTGTAGTACCTGGTGTAGTTTGTAGTACCTGGTGTAGTTTGTAGTAGAGTTAGTAGTACCTGGTGTAGTTTGTAGTACCTGGTGTAGTTTGTAGTAGAGTTAGTAGTACCTGGTGTAGTTTGTAGTAAAGTCAGTAGTACCTGGTGTAGTTTGTAGTAGAGTTAGTAGTACCTGGTGCAGTTTGTAGTAAAGTCAGTAGTACCTGGTGTAGTTTGTAGTAGAGTTAGTAGTACCTGGTGTAGTTTGTAGTAGAGTTAGTAGTACCTGGTGTAGTTTGTAGTAAAGTCAGTAGTACCTGGTGTAGTTTGTAGTAGAGTTAGTAGTACCTGGTGCAGTTTGTAGTAAAGTCAGTAGTACCTGGTGTAGTTTGTAGTAGAGTTAGTAGTACCTGGTGTAGTTTGTAGTAGAGTTAGTAGTACCTGGTGTAGTTTGTAGTAAAGTCAGTAGTACCTGGTGTAGTTTGTAGTACAGTCAGTAGTACCTGGTGTAGTTTGTAGTACAGTCAGTAGTACCTGGTGTAGTTTGTAGTAGAGTCAGTAGTACCTGGTGTAGTTTGTAGTAGAGTCAGTAGTACCTGGTGTAGTTTGTAGTAGAGTCAGTAGTACCTGGTGTAGTTTGTAGTAGAGTCAGTAGTACCTGGTGTAGTTTGTAGTAGAGTCAGTAGTACCTGGTGTAGTTTGTAGTAGAGTCAGTAGTACCTGGTGTAGTTTGTAGTACAGTCAGTAGTACCTGGTGTAGTTTGTAGTACAGTCAGTAGTACCTGGTGTAGTTTGTAGTAGAGTCAGTAGTACCTGGTGTAGTTTGTAGTACAGTCAGTAGTACCTGGTGTAGTTTGTAGTAGAGTCCACAGGCGTTGCAGACCGGCTCTCTAGCAGCGTTCCTCCTCCACAGTGTCGTGGTTTCAGTCAGACAGTTCACACACTGCGTTCCCTCTCTGTGACTCACCATCTACACACACACACACACATACAGTATGTATATAACCCAACAAATATAAAACCATAACAAATACACATATATATTTAAACCTTAAAGTCAGAAACAGAGAGACATAAAGTGAATCTAGTGTCAGAGTGGTGGAAGTCACACAAAACAATAAAGTCAGTAAGTGAGAAATCTAGGGTCAGTCGGTCAGACAGACAGACAGACAGACACAGACACAGACAGACAGACAGGTCTGTTGTCTCACAGCTCTCCTCTTGGGTCTCAGCAGCGGTCTGTTGTGTCTGTTGTTTTCCTGCTGGAGGCTGCAGCTGTGACACAGGTGACGAGCAGCAGCGTCTCTCTGCCAGAGGGGGGAGCTGCTCGATCCACAGCTCACACACTCACGCTCTGCTGGGGGAACACACACACACACACACACACACACACACACACACACACTTATAGGTCTACAGTTGTGCAACGTGGACAATGAATCAGATACACGCTCTTATACACTGCCCACTCATGAGAGAGACAGGTAGAGGTGAGACAGGCAGGCAGACAGATATCCCACCTGGTACGCTGGTCCCCCCCCAGGACAGACCTGGTGACACCCAAACACCAGAGAAACTTGCGGGGGAAGAGGAGTAATAGTCGCCATAGTAACCACTCCCTCCTCCTGGCGCGGGGGGGAGGGGGGGGAAACTCGCCTCCTGCAGCCTGGGACTCTCCTGGAAGTCGAACCCAGGACTGAGCAGCTCGACCCGGGGCCCGGCTGGGGCGGGGAGGGGGGAGGAGGGGGGCTTGGGAAATCCCGAGTTACCATATAAAGAGGAAGGAGGCGGGGTGTAAGGGGAGATCAGTGGTTGACAGTCGGAAGCGTCCAACCAGTGGCTGGGGTTGATGACCTGGTGACCTGGAAGTGAGAGGAGGAGAGATTTACTGAACCACAGATGGCAGAAAGCAAGATGTCTGACTGTGTTCTATACAACATGATAATGAGTCTCTTCTGTCCACTGGTGACCCAACCCTCCTCTGGCGGCCATCTTGGAGGTCCTCAGCTCTGTGAACAGCTGACTGTGTTTCTGTCTCTCAACAGAATTGAACAGACGGTTAATTTCTGTCTGTTTCTGACTGAACTGATCATTTCATCACTGATCCATCTGATTGATTTAGTGTTTAGATAATGTCAGCTTGTTAGCTAGCTAACCATAGCATCTGGTCAGCTAACATCACTGTCTTGTTGTTAACACATCTGATTAGCACACTAGCTAACGTAGCTAGTAGCAGCTAGCGTTAGCATGTTCACATTAACATCAGTGTGTTTGCTGGCGTTTTGCTGGAGTGTTTTGGAGTAGAGACTAGGGCTAAAGACAAGACAGTTTACTGTGTCACAGGAACCTACATTTGGAAACAAATCCACTTTATCACACTATTCACTGATAAAACTGCTAAAGCCTCTGTTAATTTCAGTGAGATAAACTGCTAATCCCTGCCTCAGGTCAGTTAGTCCTGAAGCTTGCTGGGCAGAGCAGCACTAACACTGTCAGGGTTAGAGGTTCAGTTCCCACACAGACTGAGGCTGTGTGCCGTCAGTTGGATTGCAGCTTCACCAAACAGCATTTTAAACTGGACTGACATGGTTCAGGTTCAGGTTTAGACACTGACCAGAGCTGTGTGTGTAGACGGGTGAAGATTGACCGTGGCCGGTGAGACAGACAGGCTGACAGACAGACAGACAGGTGGCGGTCTGACGCTCGGCCTCATGGGAAAGGTCTGGGTGGGCGGGGCTAACCTGGGAGGAGGAAGTGGAGAATTTAGACACGTTTATGAAGCAGAGACTGAAAAACACAACAACAGTCCTGCAAAGTGTCATCTGTCCTTTTTAGAAACACATGATGTGAAGCTGATCAGTCTGTTTATCTGTTGGATATAGTATATATATATATATATATATCTATATATATATAGATATATATATATATATATATACATACATATATATATATATATGATCTGTCTGATAAAGTCTCATTCAGACAAACAAGGACTTCAGTTCTGCTGTTCTTTATGAAGAGCCATCATTTGGTCATTTTACAATGGTGCAGATCTATTTTTGAAATCTTAATTTATTTCAGTTCATACCTTGATATGAATTTACTATTATAATTAATATTATCTGGAGTGGTAGTAATAGTAGCAGTAGTAGTAGTAGCAGCACTACTAGTAGTAGTAGTAGTAGTAACATTAGTAGTAATAGTAATAGTACTAATAGTAGCAGCACTACTACTAGTAGTAGTAGTAGTAGTAGTAGTAGTAGTAGTAGCAGTAGTAGTAGCAGTAGTACTTGTAGTAGTACTAGTAGCAGTAATAGTAGTAGTAGTAGTAGCAGTAGTAATAGTAGTGGCAGTAGCAGTAGTAGTAGTAGTAGTAGTAGTAGCATTAGTAGTAATAGTAATAGTACTAATAGTAGTAGCACTACTACTACTAGTAGTAGTAGTAGTAGTAGTAGTAGTAGCAGTAGTACTTGTAGTAGTACTAGTAGCAGTAATAGTAGTAGTAGTAGTAGTAGCAGTAATAGTAGTAGTAGTAGTAGTAGTAGCAGTAGTAGCAGTAGTAATAGTAGTAGTAGTAGTAGTAGTAGTAGTAGTACTAGTAGCAACAGTAGTAGTAGTAGTACTGATTCTAACCTTTGGCTCCAGGCTCGGTGGTTCTGCTCTAGTTGTCATCACAGTAGAGGAGAACCAATCAGCTGTTTCCGACCAATCTGACATCATCACTATGTGGTTCCGAGGCTCTGACATCATCACTGTGTGGTTCCGAGGCTCTGACATCATCACTGTGTGGTTCCGAGGCTCTGACATCATCACTGTGTGGTTCCGAGGTTCTGACATCATCACTGTGTGGTTCCGAGGCTCTGACATCATCACTGTGTGGTTCCGAGGCTCTGACATCATCACTGTGTGGTTCCGAGGCTCTGACATCATCACTGTGTGGTTCCGAGGCTCTGACATCATCACTGTGTGGTTCCGAGGTTCTGACATCATCACTGTGTGGTTCCGAGGCTCTGACATCATCACTGTGTGTGTTGGAGACGAAGGGAAAAAACGAGAGAATATGACAAAGGAAGAAAGACTGATTGTTTTTACTGATCACCGGCCTGGAGGATCTCTGCTAAAATACTGTACTAGAAAACAACAAAAATACAAGAGAAATAAACAGAAAAGAACTTTAAAAATAAAATAATAGAATAAATAATAGAATAGAAAGGAAAGTTTAATCTTTTTCGCTTTGTCATTATAAAAAACCTTTTGTCTTCAGTCTCATATTCATGTTTTAAAGTGAAAATCCGTCCGACAGTCAGACTGCCGGCTGCAGATCAGCTCACAACAGATTCCTGTAGAGAATAAAACTAAATTCAAATCCTGATACTCACAGAGACCGACCTGCTGAGACCTGCTGAGTCCAGAGAGAGAGGGATGAAGAGGAAAGACAGAACAACAGGTAGGATCAGGAGAGAGAGAGAGACAGAGACAGAAACAAAGAGAGGTGGGAAGACAGACACAGAGACAGTTCAGTTTGTAACTAAGAGAGAAAAGCGCACTGGTTCCTCTCTCCAGAGAAGCAGAGAGTTTATCTGTGGTCTGCAGGCTGGAACTGGACCAGGAGGAGAGGAGGAGGGGAGAGGGAGGAGGAGAGAAGGAGAGAAGGAAAGGAGGGGAGGAGAGGAGGGGAGGAAGTGGGAGGAGCCAGGTGGAGCGCTCTGTCTCAAGACAGACAGACAGACAGAGAGAGAGACAGACAGACAGACAGAGAGACAGACAGACAGAGAGAGAGACAGACAGACAGACAGACAGCTGTGGGGATCGAACCTGTGACTCGTGGTTCTATAATATAAAGGTCTGAGTAGAGAGTCGGTAGTAAAGTGAAGCAGCAGGATGCAAATCCTGAAAACCACCGAGCGTTATGAAGAGAGACAGAGATTAGACAGCTGAGTCCGGCTCTGCCCTGCTGCAGCAGAGTACTGATACTCTGAAGTAAAAGTTCTGCTGTAAAAATCTCCTTCAGTAAAGTAAAAAGTGTGTGATTTAAAATGTCGTCAGAGTAAAAGTTCCTGAGTTCCTCTTTAGAACAGAGAACGTTGTTAGCTGTGATCTTTTCCATGTGATTCTAACAGGAGAGAGGTCAGAGGTCAAACTAGATTCTTTTCACTGGAAACATTAGAAACGGGAAAATAAAGTGCAGAAACAAAGTAAAGTCAGATTCCTCTTCTCACTGTGAATGGATCCACAGTTTGTCAGTTTACGTTGATCCAGTTTCTGCTGATCCAGTTTCTGCTGCTGATGGAGAGACACGATCTGTTCTGTGATGGATGGATTTAAAATGGACTGAAGGGAAAGTCACATTACTGACTTTGGAAAATACTCAGAAAGTACAAGAACACAGAAAGTCTCTATAAAGCCACTGAGTCTCTACAGGAATATTCTGTGATTTGTTTCTGTTCCAATCAAAACTGATCAAACCAGTTTCTTATAATATTTTCTAACTTGTGAGCGGCTGATTGATCCGGCAGGCTGAGGAAGTGCAGATGTAATTAGAGTAACTCGTCTCCACCTCGCTGCAGCCTCTGTGCTGAGCTGCTCATCACATTTCACTCTTCTACACATTCAAACTAAAGCAGAGATATGAGCTACGGAAATATATGGAAAAGAGCTGCTGAG
>NC_136010.1:1476252-1496252 GCF_048128805.1 Centroberyx gerrardi
TCTGTACCACCTGCACACACACACACATACAGAGAGGAATGCTGTGTGTGAGAAACACACATACTCACACACACACACACACACACACACACACACACACACCTGGTGGCGACCTGGTGGCTGTACAGACGCTCTGCCTGCTGACTGAACAGTCTGGCCAGACCGAAGTCAGCGATCTTCAGATGACCAGAGGAGCTGATGAGCAGGTTGGCTGGCTTCAGGTCCTGCACACACACACACACACACACACACACACACACACACACACACACACACACACAGCAGTATTTGATACATATTAGTGCTTTTATTTTGAAGAGCCAGAAGAAGGATAAGAGTCGATAGCAGTTCATCTGTATTCAGACCAGGAGAGCGAACATCAAGCTGAAACTCTGCAGTTAGGAATAAAATAAAAACTCTTCCTGTTTTGTGCCGTAAAGATCCAGCAGATTTCCCTCCAGATCCACCAGGTGGAGAAACTATGGAGGATGTTTACTGTCATTATACTGATGACTCTACATTAATGTGATGATGGTAAAATTATACATGGAGCATCTATTTAAAACAAGTTTAAAGATGCCAATGAGCTGAGAAAGATTCACTTCACAAAAATAAATGATTCTACTAATATCCAGACATGTCACCTGGACATTTTTCAGACTAGTTGATTTGGAATCATCTCAGCTTCTCTATTGGTTTCATGAAGAATAAAATTAACCAAAAACTACTGAGCAACTTATTGATTTTTTTTACAGTGTAAAGAACAGTGTGTTTTAAGTGTCTGAACACAGCCTCTCACACACACACACACACACACACACACTCTGCCCACCCGGTGCATGATGTTGTTGTGGTGCAGGAAGGCGACGCCCTTCAGCAGCATCATCATGTAACCTTTGACCTGCGCCGGGGTCAGAGGTCGCTGGGAGTTCCTGATGACCTCAGACAGATCAGACAGCATGAAGTCAAAGACCAAGACGAAACCCGTCCCATGAGGGAAGACATCCTTCAACTTCACCACCTGGGGGGGGAGGAGGAGGAGAGGAGGAGAGAGGAGGAGAGAGGAGGAGAGAGGAGGAGAGAGGAGGAGGAGAGAGGAGGAGAGGAGGAGAGAGGAGAGAGAGGAGAGGAGGAGAGAGGAGAGGAGAGGAGGAGAGAGGAGGAGAGAGGAGGAGGAGAGAGGAGGAGAGGAGGAGAGAGGAGAGAGAGGAGAGGAGGAGAGAGGAGAGGAGAGGAGAGGAGGAGAGGAGGAGAGAGGAGAGGAGAGGAGGAGAGAGGAGAGAGGAGGAGAGAGGAGGAGAGAGGAGGAGGAGAGAGGAGGAGAGGAGGAGAGAGGAGAGGAGAGGAGAGGAGGAGAGGAGGAGAGAGGAGAGGAGAGGAGAGGAGGAGAGGAGGAGAGAGGAGAGGAGAGGAGAGGAGGAGAGGAGGAGAGGAGGAGAGAGGAGAGGAGAGGAGAGGAGGAGAGGAGGAGAGGAGAGGAGGAGAGAGGAGAGAGGAGAGGAGAGGAGAGGAGGAGAGGAGGAGAGAGGAGAGGAGAGGAGGAGAGAGGAGAGAGGAGGAGAGAGGAGGAGAGAGGAGGAGGAGAGAGGAGGAGAGGAGGAGAGAGGAGAGGAGAGGAGAGGAGAGGAGGAGAGGAGAGAGGAGAGAGAGGAGAGGAGAAGAGAGGAGAGGAGAGGAGGAGAGAGGAGAGAGGAGAGGAGAGGAGAGGAGGAGAGGAGGAGAGAGGAGAGAGGAGGAGAGAGAGGAGAGGAGAAGAGAGGAGAGGAGAGGAGGAGAGAGGAGAGGAGAGGAGGAGAGAGGAGGAGAGAGGAGAGAGGAGGAGAGAGGAGGAGGAGAGAGGAGGAGAGGAGGAGAGAGGAGAGAGGAGGAGAGAGAGGAGAGGAGAGGAGAGGAGAGGAGAGAGGAGGAGAGGACAGGAGGACAGGAGAGGAGAGGAGGAGAGAGGAGGAGAGAGGAGGAGAGAGGAGGAGAGAGGAGGAGGAGAGAGGAGGAGAGGAGAGGAGGAGAGAGGAGGAGAGGAGGAGAGGAGGAGAGAGGAGAGGAGAGGAGAGGAGGAGAGAGAGGAGAGGAGAGGAGGAGAGGAGGAGAGGAGGAGAGAGGAGAGGAGAGGAGAGGAGGAGAGAGAGGAGAGGAGAAGAGAGGAGAGGAGGAGAGAGGAGGAGGAGAGAGGAGGAGAGGAGGAGAGGAGGAGAGAGGAGAGGAGAGGAGAGGAGGAGAGAGAGGAGAGGAGAAGAGAGGAGAGGAGGAGAGAGGAGAGGAGAGGAGAGAGGAGAGGACGAGAGGAGAGAGGAGAGAGGAGAGGAAAAGACAAGAGAGGGGAGGAGCAAGGAGGAGAGGAGAGGAGAGGAGAGAGAGGAGGGGAGAGGAGAAGAGAGGAGAGGAGGAGAGAGGAGAGAGGAGAGGAGGAGAGAGGAGAGGAGGAGAGGAGAGGAGGGGAGGAGAGGAGGAGAGGAGGAGAGGAGGAGAGAGGAGAGAGGAGGAGAGGAGAGGAAAAGACAATAGAGGGGAGGAGCAAGGAGGAGAGGAGGGGAGAGGAGAAGAGAGGAGAGGAGGAGAGAGGAGAGGAGAGGAGAGGAAGAGAGGAGAGGAAAAGACAGGAGAGGGGAAGAGCAAGGAGGAAAGGAGGGGAGAGGAGAAGAGAGGAGAGGAGAAGAGGAGAGGAGAGGAGAGGAGGAGAGGAGAGGAGAGGAGAAGAGGAGAGGATAAAAGGAGAGGAGGAGGAGGAGAAGAGGAGAAGAGAAGAGGAGAAGAGGAAAGGAGAAGAGGAGAGGAGAACTTTATTTGATCTCATTTCATGATTCAGAAAAGCTGTAAACTCCTGTTCTTCCAGGTGGAATGTGATTAGTTTGAAGTGTTTAAATTAGAATTTAACTGTAGATTTAAAGATTTTAACATAGTTACAATCCCAAATTCTGAGAAATGACCTTGAGAAAACAGAGAAAATGAACTTAACGTATAAAACGTATGAATACACAGCACGTCCTCCTCTCGCTCTCATCTGGTCCGGACCCGGCTCACTCACATGCTGGTTGTCCTCGATCTCCTGCAGGGCCTTGATCTCCCTCAGAGCCTGGTTGGGGATCCCGTCCTCCAGCCGCCGCAACGCCACTTTCTTCAGAGCCACGGTCTCTCCTGTCTGACAGAGAGGCACAGACAGAGACACAGACAGAGAGACACAGACAGAGAGAGAGACACAGACAGACAGAGAGACACAGAGAGACACAGACAGAGAGAGAGACACAGACAGAGAGAGACACAGACAGAGAGACACAGACAGAGAGAGAGACACAGACAGTGAGACACAGACAGAGACACAGAGAGACAGAGAGACACAGACAGAGAGACACAGACAGAGAGACACAGACAGAGAGACACAGACAGAGAGACACAGACAGACAGAGAGACACAGACAGAGAGACACAGACAGAGAGACACAGACACTTTTCATTCAGATAGTTTACTCAAAACTACAATATGCAACTTTTTTCACATTAAAATAACAAATAAACAGGATATAATCTACAGTATCAGTCTGTGTGTTCACACCTGGATCCTCCATAGGTTCCAGCTGTCAGCTGTGTTACATTCAATCCCCTGTTTGCTCTATTCTGATTTATATTCTGTTTTCTGTTACAGCTTCCTAACACGTCATTTTGTCTCATGGAATCTAACTGAGAGATACTAATAATACATCTCACTCTCTCACTCTCTCACTCTCTCACTCACAGTGCTTCAGACGCTGAAAACACAGATCTAACTGCTTCATCAGTTATCTAACGCTCAGTTACCTCGATGTGTTTGGCTTTGAACACGATGCCATGAGCTCCTTCCCCGATCCGACCCAGAATACTGTACTGCTCCATGCCTTTAATACAGATTAACTGTTAATTAACCAGAATACTGTACTGCTCCATGCCTTTAATACAGATTAACTGTTAATTAACCAGAATACTGTACTGCTCCATGCCTTTAATACAGATTAACTGTTAATTAACCAGAATACTGTACTGCTCCATGCCTTTAATACAGATTAACTGTTAATTAACCAGAATACTGTACTGCTCCATGACTTTAATACAGAATAAATGTTAACTAACAGAACTACAGAATTCTGTACGGCTCCATTTAGAAGTGCTGCATTACCAAGTTCAGTGGTTCAATACTGGGGTCCAGGACCTCCAAGAGTCCTTGAGGAGGGTCCAGAGGTTCTCGAGGAGGTTCCAGAGGTTCTCGAGGAGGGTCCAGAGGTTCTCGAGGAGGGTCCAGAGGTTCTCGAGGAGGGTCCAGGGGTTCTCGAGGAGGTTCCAGAGGTTCTCGAGGAGGTTCTAGCAGCTCTGCAGCAAATTGAGAATCTTAATTTCAGTGTAATTTAATTCAGTTGAAGTTAGCGTGTGAAAATGTTCAAGAACGGCTGTGGTGTCTCATATCCACTGCTGTCATCCCTCTATCATACAGACAGACAGTTAGTTATATTATTCTGTAACAAATCAGATCCAAAAATAAAGAGATTAAATAGATGGAGTTCCTCACGGCACGGTCCTATGAACCGGATCTGTGGTCTGACTCCCTGACATGGAAACACACTGACTGGGTTAGCTGTTAGCTACCGTTACCTAGGTTACCTGCTAGCTTTAGCTAACACAGCTAAAACCGAAGAAGAAGAATGTCTCCGCTGTAAACAGCCGCTGGTGTCTGGAACAGATTAAAACAACGTAACGTGACGTCTTCTATAATATACACTAATGTCAATGTACACGATGGTCTTTTGCAGAAAAGCAGTTTAAGTTCATGTTACATGAATAGCTAGCAGCTGCTAACGAGCTGTCAGCGCTCCGCCATGTTTGTTTACGATGACGTCATGCGACCAGACCTCCAACCACAGAACTAGAGTGAATAGAAGGAACATTCATACTCAAATTTTCAACTTTACTGAACGGTCACATGGCTGCCCGGCTCTGATACAGGAGCATGTGGGAACTTCGAGTCTGATGAAGCTGACGTGGATTGTCTTTCATGTTTTAATAAATTATAATTAAATGCCATTTTTAATGCTCGAGCAGTAATCTCCAAGCGGCACATAAGTATCAGTAAGTGGTGCTTTTTGATTAGCA
Organism: Centroberyx gerrardi; assembly: GCF_048128805.1. Lineage (NCBI taxonomy): Eukaryota > Metazoa > Chordata > Actinopteri > Beryciformes > Berycidae > Centroberyx > Centroberyx gerrardi. Next base: position 1,481,364 of record NC_136010.1, read on the forward strand.
CATTCCTATTTAATTTAACCATGATGTGAAGTTTTATAATATAATGTATGCTCATCAAACATTAGGTACCAACGGAGACTAGACTGTAATAACACCAAGAATCTCTCTATTCATTCTACTTCTGTGGCTCCCGGGTGACGCTATAACCCACATGCTTTTATTTTGACATAAACACTAGCTTTTATTTTGAAACCGGAAGAGCTGCTTGTTACTATGATACAGGAAGTTCCTCCGCTCTCAGCACGCAGCGCTGTTTGGTTACAAAGCTGCAGAAGCTAACGAGCTGCTGACAGGCTGCGTCAGTACGAGGTGAAGCTGGTGTTTAGCTTCCCGGCAGGTGAAGCTGGTGTTTAGCTTCCCAGCAGGTGAAGCTAGTTCCCGCTAAACTTTAGCTCCCTCACGGCCGGAAGTGGCGTGTGAAGGGAAGATGGCGGCGGCTGCTGACAGCGACATGGAGCAGAAGGTCCTGCAGTATGAAAACTTCATCGGTGACGTGCTGCAGAGAGACTTACAGTGAGTCACTTTAACACACTGACGGAGGGAAACGGTGAGAAAAACAACGATTTTTAACCTTGACTGGTCCGCTTTTTGTGTGTGTGTGTGTGTGTGTGTGTGTGTGTGTGTGTGTGTGTGTTTCAGGAGGGTGCTGGAGCAGAGAGACGGAGTTTATGAGAAAATCTCCCAGTATCTCCAGTTAAAAAACACCATAGAGAGTCTGCAGGTACACACACACACACACACACACACATACACACACACAGAAATACACTACCTCTCTGTATCTGACCACACACAGCTCTTCCAAAATGTGTTTATACAATACACTGCATGTTATCAAATGTTTTGGTCAGGAGAATGTGAATGAAGGCTGACAGACAGACAGGTAGACAGACAGAGAGACAGACAGACAGACAGACAGACAGACAGGTAGACAGACAGACAGACAGACAGACAGGTAGACAGACAGACAGACAGACAGACAGACAGGTAGACAGACAGACAGGACCTGTCAGAGTGCTGAAGCCTCCTGTTGTCCCTGCAGGAGTCTGGATCCCAGCAGCTGAAGACGGAGGTGGATCTGGGCTGTAACTTCTATGTCCAGGCTCATGTGTAAGATGCTGCTCTTCCTGCTGCTTAGAAACACTAAAGCACTCGGTGTCAGAGCGGTGTGTCGCTGGGCCGGGTGACGGGCCGTGGTTTTTTGGCGCCAAGTGAATCAGATTGGTCCTGCTGAGTACCAGAATACATTCAAACGTTCTGTGCCAAAGTTTGGTGCTTTAAAGGTCCATATTCTCACTGTCCAGAGTTTTATTTTGTGTCTTTCTGTCCATTCAGAGCTGTGTGTGTGGTGTCATGAACCAAAAACACTCTCAATCCATTTCTCCACGTTCATTTTCCAGCATCTCTCTGAGCCTTACCAAGAACAGGCCGTTTCTGTCTCCGTGTCTTTAAGGCTCATTAATATTAACGACCCTCCGTTCCGATCGGCTAACCGTTTCGAGAGCGAAACGTGAGACGCCGCGGCCCGGCGGCTACAGGTAGGGAAAACTCTCCGGTAATAAACGATGACGACCGCTCGACCGCTTTGAAAAAAACACTTTGTTAGTCTATTATTTCTTACAGAAATGATAATGAGCGAACCTTTGTGACGCCACAAAGTTACGGAAGTCCAAACGGCTCGTTTAGAGGCTCGCTTTTCTAATATGGATTGTGTGGATTTAGTTTTGATACTTTCACCATGTTTAGATACACATCCAACTCCTTTATCATCACAGAGGAGAGGGAGTCCTGCTTTACATGATGTGGAGCTTTAAATGTTAATCGTACATCTTCATCCAAGGTACCGGTATCAAACTCAAGGTACTGCTATTAAATTCAGGGTATCGGTTCGGGTATGGACATTTTTCAAACACTCTAATTATCACACACCCCAAACTCCCTGCTGACTGTGCTGTGCAGACTTTTAAGTGCTTTTAATGGTTTTTTTTAGGCAACAAAACTAGCAGCTGGTTTAGGATTTACTTAATGAATCATGTAATTTCTTACATCTCTGAAATAATACACTCTCTTTGTTGTTCTATTTGTCACCCTGCAGAGTCAAAGTAGGTGAAACGCACACCTGTAGTGATGAGGTGCCGGCCAGCGAACACAAGCATAGCACACTCGTAGCTCCGATGCGATAATGTATTGAGACATTACAACCGACGTTTCAGCAGCTAGGCTGCCTTCATCAGGGCTGATCTACCAGGACACAGACTGACTGAAGGGAGAAGCACTGGTACACAGGTGCAGCCAACCAGTGTAACCTGACCAATCACAGGAAAGGGAAAAAGTGAACAATAGGTTCAATAGAGAGACCACAACAGTTTAGTAAGTGGTATATAGTCTCAACATTTCATTCCATGTCATACAAAGTATCAAGTTGAACTATAAACCACACATAAGAAAACATCATCACATTAAATGCAGTATACATATAGTACAATAAAAAAATAGTAGAGTAATAGCAAAAATAAGCCCGAATATCATGGAAATACCATTTGACTCTGTATGACATGAAATGTTGAGACTATATACCACTTACTATATTGTTGTGGTCTCTCTATTGAACCTATTGTTCACTTTTTCCCTTTCCTGTGATTGGTCAGGTTACACTGATTGGCTGCACCTGTGTACCAGTGCTTCTCCCTTCAGTCAGTCTGTGTCCTGGTAGATCAGCCCTGATGAAGGCAGCCTAGCTGCTGAAACGTCGGTTTTGTTAATGTCTCAATACATTATTGCATCGGAGCTACGAGTGTGCGGATACTTTCACTATTTGTCACCCTGAACACAGGAGCCCGTTTTAAATAAAGTTGCCAACATTAGATCGGTATTTTTCTGTCATGTTCCATCGTGATCCAACAGTCTGCTGGTTTTCACTCCAACCAAACAGCAGCTCAGTTCACTAACTCGCTCCTCCTGTCTGGTTGGAGTGTGAACTGGTTCCTGAGCTGCTGTAGTGTTTGGTTGGAGTGAAAACCTGCAGACGGCTGAACCAGGACTGGACCACACTGCCTTAGATGTTCTAGACATTGTCTGCTGTGTCTGAGTGTGTTTCTGAGGCAGAGTGGTGTGTCTTCTCAGGGAGGATGCGTCCAGGATCTTCGTGGCGGTGGGTTATGGTTTCTTTGTGGAGATGAACCACGATGAAGCTCTGCGCTTCATCGACAAGAAGACCAGCCAGCTCACTGCGTAAGGAGGAGAAGAAAGATATAAAACATATAGATAGATACAAACAGATAAAGTATCATATTCTCATTGCTCCCACTAGTTCACATGGATGGACTCCCAGGTTTTATCTCTGCAGTAACTCTTCACCTCCAGCAGAGGGCGACCAAACTAAAGCCACATCACAGGCTTTCTCTGAATCATAATGAAATTAAACATGACGCATGATGCAAATTTTTAACAAAAAATGCCCCCCCAAAAAATCCCCAAAGTTTTATTTTTTGTGTATTTTTATATCAAACCACATTCCTTCTCCTTCCTGGAGAACAGAGTATCTTTAATGGACCTCATGATAAAACTGCTTTCTCTCTGTAGCCCATGCTGCTCTCCCATTGGTTTACACTTTTAAATGATGCCTCCCTGTGTTATGTCCCGCCTCAACATCCTGTTTCAACAGGAAATACATCACACCATGGAAACAAGACGCTCCCACTTTGTGACTTTAAAGTAACATCCTGACAATTTGATCTTTAGTTACTGTAGTTACTTTTCCTTACATGGCATCTCATCGTAGGTTAGCTTTCTGCTAGTTGTGTCCATTGTTGTCAGTGAGGAATGCTAACAGTGCTAACATGCTGTGGATTAAAACTCTGTTTCAGCTTCACTGAGCTGCTGACCAAAGACTCTGCCAAGATCAAAGCCAACATCCGCATGGTGCTGGAGGTCAGCTGGATACTCTGTTTACACATGTACTACTGCTACTGCACATATACATGTACTACTGTTACTGCACATACACATATACTACTGTTACTGCACATATACATGTACTACTGTTACTGCACATATACTGTTACTGCACATATACTGCTACTGCACATATACTGTTACTGCACATATACATGTACTACTGTTACTGCACATACACATATACTACTGCTACTGCACATATACTGTTACTGCACATACACATATACTACTGCTACTGCACATATACTGCTACTGCACATATACTGTTACTGCACATACACATATACTACTGCTACTGCACATACACATATACAACTGCTACTGCACATATACATGTACTACTGTTACTGCACATACACATATACTACTGCTACTGCACATATACTGTTACTGCACATATACTACTGCTACTGCACATATACTGCTACTGCACATATACTACTACTGCACATATACTACTGTTACTGCACATACACATATACACTGTTACTGCACATATACATGTACTACTGTTACTGCACATACACATATACTACTGCTACTGCACATATACTGTTACTGCACATACACATATACTACTGCTACTGCACATATACTGTTACTGCACATACACATATACTACTGCTACTGCACATATACATGTACTACTGTTACTGCACATACACATATACTACTGCTACTGCACATATACATGTACTACTGTTACTGCACATACACATATACTACTGCTACTGCACATATACATGTACTACTGTTACTGCACATATACACGTACTACTGTTACTGCACATACACATATACTACTGTTACTGCACATATACTGTTACTGCACATACACATATACTACTGCTACTGCACATATACTGCTACTGCACATACACATGTACTACTGTTACTGCACATATACTGTTACTGCACATACACATGTACTACTGTTACTGCACATACACATGTACTACTGTTACTGCACATATACTGTTACTGCACATACACATGTACTACTGTTACTGCACATATACTGTTACTGCACATACACATGTACTACTGTTACTACACATACACATGTACTACTGTTACTGCACATATACTGTTACTGCACATACACATGTACTACTGTTACTGCACATACACATGTACTACTGTTACTGCACATATACTGTTACTGCACATACACATGTACTACTGTTACTACACATACACATGTACTACTGTTACTGCACATATACTGTTACTGCACATACACATGTACTACTGTTACTGCACATACACATGTACTACTGTTACTGCACATATACTGTTACTGCACATACACATGTACTACTGTTACTGCACATACACATGTACTACTGTTACTGCACATACACATGTACTACTGTTACTGCACATATACTGTTACTGCACATACACATGTACTACTGTTACTGCACATACACATGTACTACTGTTACTGCACATACACATGTACTACTGTTACTGCACATATACTGTTACTGCACATACACATGTACTACTGTTACTACACATACACATGTACTACTGTTACTGCACATATACTGTTACTACACATACACCTGTACTACTGTTTACACATATACTGCGCTACTGTTACTACACATGTACAGTACATGTACGACTGTTACTACACACTGTTACTGTACATATACAGTACATGCACTGCTGTTGCTACGTCTGAAAACTATTCTGTATTTCACTAAAAAAGCAAAAAAATAGAGAAAAATCAGAAAAAGTAGACATGATAATAAATTTGCATAGTAGAAATATGTATTTTTTCCTTTCCCATAAATCATCTGGCGATGACCCCCTGGAGGGTCCCGAGCCCCAGGTTGAGAACCACCGGTCGAGAGAAAGCTTTACTCTCTCAGTGCCTTGCTCAAGAGAACCTCAGCACAGATTATTATTCATTCAGATTCCCAGCCAGACAGTCGGGGTTCAAACCCACAAAGATGCGAATGATCAGGGTGGAGTTTTACTCTTCAGCGTATGAGAAATCTGATTGGCTGCCGTCTTCTTCTTCTTCTCTTGCTCAGGGTCTGAGGGAGCTGCAGGGGCTGACAGAGCTGCCAGACAGCAGAAGAAGAGAAGACCTCTAGTCTTCTTCACCTGTTGGAAAACCTGGAAGAAACCGAGGTGGATCCCGGACTGTCGGAGCCACAGTGGAAACGTTTGGCTTCAAAACACTTTGGATTCTGCTGAACGATGTTTGGAGAAATCTGACGGACATTTTCTGCTGTTTTTTAGAGCTGAAAGCAGATGGAGCCGTTAACTGTTAACTGTAATACTGTTTGAAAAGTGACTGGTATCTGACATCCGTCTGAACGGACCTCTGCCAGGAAACGACCCGCATGAGCAAAAGAACGACAACAAATGACGTCACATTTGCGAGACAGTAAATCATGGAAGCTGGTGAAAGTGAAATCAATTTTAAGGAATGTTTGCAGTGGAGGACGGATGAGACTTTCTGTCCTCCGTCTTGTTGAAGTGACGGACAGTCTGATCTGATCTGCTGCGGAGTGAGAGGTGAAACCCACCTGAACTCCGCTCCGGCCGGTCAGACTCGTCACAGCTGCACCGGATCTCGGAGAGCATGTCGGCCCGAATCTGGTTTAAAAAGATCAGGTTCCAGGTGTGTTTTGGTGTTCGCTCTGCTCTGAAAACATCAGGTGTGTGTGTCACATGTCGGCCGCTTCCACCTGACATGTGAACGCAGCTTCAGTCTGAACCAGAACTGAGACGCTGCAGATTCTCCTGTTTGTCCAAATTAAATTCTGCTGTCAGTTCGCTCACTGCTGGGAAATCTCCTCCAGACAGGAAGAGACCGATCCAGACTGAAGACTGTCTGTCTGTCTGTCTGTCTGTCTGTCTGTCTGTCTGTCTGTCTTCTGTCTGTCTGTCTGTCTTCTGTCTGTCTGTCTGTCTGCCTGCCTGCCTGCCTGTCTGTCTGTCTGTCTGTCTGTCTGTCTTCTGTCTGTCTGTCTGTCTGTCTGTCTTCTGTCTGTCTGTCTGTCTGTCTGTCTGTCTTCTGTCTGTCTGTCTGTCTGTCTGTCTGTCTGTCTGTCTGTCTGTCTTCTGTCTGTCTGTCTTCTGTCTGTCTGTCTGTCTTCTGTCTGTCTGTCTGTCTGTCTGTCTGTCTGTCTGTCTGTCTGTCTGTCTTCTGTCTGTCTGTCTGTCTTCTGTCTGTCTGTCTGTCTGTCTTCTGCCTCAGAGACTGAAGATATTTTTTTACTTGTTCTGATGGATTCAGATTCTGAGTGTGAACCGCAAATAATAAACTGAACTTCTCCAGATAATCAGCGACTCTTCATTTACCAGACAGCCAAGACCTTTGATGATGATGATGGTGATGATGATGGTTCCTGGTGGATTAGATCAGACAGAAGCTCAGATGCTTAAAATAATTTAAAGAATAAATAATCTGTAAAAAAGAACTTGAACCAGTTATCAGGTGTAAAACCAGCACCGTCCAGACAGAGACTGGTTCTTCTGGTTCCTCTGTTTCTTCTGGTTCTTCTGGCTCCTATGATTCTTCTGGTTCCTCTGGTTCCTCTTGTTCTTCTGGTTCCTGTGGTTCTTCTGGCTCCTATGATTCTTCTGGTTCTTCTGGTTCCTCTTGTTCTTCTGGTTCCTCTGGTTCTTCTGGCTCCTATGATTATTATGGTTCTGGCTCCTCTGGTTCATCTGGTTCCTCTGGTTCCTCTTGTTCTTCTGGTTCCTCTGGTTCTTCTCTTCCTCTCTGCTGCTGGTCGTCTTGACATCAGAAGGTTTTATTCTGAAGTTTGAAAAGCAGAATGTGAAGCCTGATCTTTGCCTGCATGTTCTCAAAATCCGCTGAAAAGAAGTGAAGTTTGGTTCCTAAATGAATCTGCAACATGACTTCAGCTTTAACACAAAGATTAGCAGCAAAACATTACAATAAATAAAGTTTTTATAAAGACAGAAGGGAACTGAAGATCTTGGTCGACTAAATGTGACTGACAGGCAGGAGCCGACTGAACGATCAACTTCAACTAATGTTTTGTTTCCAAAATAGACAAACTGTTAGAAAGCAACTCTTCAAATAGAATTTCTCCATATTTTTGTGTAATAAACATAAAATGAGAACAAGATTGAGATTTAAAAACCAGTTGCTTCTATTTTTACTGTAATAATAAAGCGGTGTGTGTGTGTGTGTGTGTGTGTGTGTGTGTGTTGGTTCTGCTCTCGCTGTAATGACCCTCTTCCTCTGAGCGATGCTCCGTCACCACGGATGCGGTTGCCATGGAAACTGGATGCTGAATAGAGGCAGTGGCGTAAAGAAACTGAGAGATGACTCTTAAAATAGCCTCCCATCAGGAGCACAGCTCACACACACACTCTCACACACTCTCACACACTCTCACACACTCACACACACTCACACTCACACACACTCACACTTCCTCAGTCAACTGAAGAGTTTGGCTCTGAGATGAGTTTTCCAGCAGCGACTGACTGACTCAGAACATGAAACCAGCTGACTGACTGGATTTTGTTATTTCGTCGATGTGATCGATCAGCAGTCTCAGATCGATCAGCAGCGTCTCTGTCTGTTCTGCTGGTTCCATGTTCTGTCTGTTCTGTCTGTTCTGCTGGTTCCATGTTCTGTCTGTTCTGTCTGTTCTGCTGGTTCCATGTTCTGTCTGTTCTGCTGGTTCCATGTTCTGTCTGTCCTGTCTGTTCTGCTGGTTCCATGTTCTGTCTGTTCTGTCTGTTCTGCTGGTTCCATGTTCTGTCTGTCCTGTCTGTTCTGCTGGTTCCATGTTCTGTCTGTTCTGTCTGTTCTGCTGGTTCCATGTTCTGTCTGTTCTGCTGGTTCCATGTTCTGTCTGTTCTGTTCTGCTGGTTCCTCTCTGTCAGGCGGGCTGGAGACTCTTTGTTGCGTTCAGGTTCTGCTGGGAAAGTCCGACATCCGGGACTTCCCACTCAGCTGCTAAACAGCGCTGCTTTCACATTATATTTTGTGGGAAAATCAAACCTGGAAAACAAACGATAAACAACATGGCCGTCCTGCAGCAGAACGAGCTGATTAAATGAGCTTCATTCAAACAAATGTTAGGTTCGTCTGCAAGCATCTGTGTGTTTTCTTACACAAAACTTTATTTTTTTGTTGAGAAGGTTAAAGGTCACCGTCACAACTTGGAAACTCAGGGAGTTCATGTGAAAAATCCAGTTTGTCTGATGTCTGATAGCACATGAACACACTATCTGAACTGTCTATAGGAATGAATGGGAGTCTGTCTGTCTGACTGGAGACCTGCCTTCCACCCAGTGCATGCTGGGATACCGTCCAGACCCCCGACACCCTGAGAAGAGATGAGCGAGTGAAGAGCATGAATGAATGTTGGTCAAGATTAGTATTATCATCATCTGGTCAGAGTCTCAGTCACCAGGTCAGTGCCTGGCTCCAGGGCTCCCGGCAGCAGCAGTGTGTGTGTGTGTGTGTGTGTGTGTGTGTGTGTGGGGGGGGGGGGGGGGTGTCTGTGTGTGTTGGCCTTGAGGAACAGACAGAAGGAGCAGGAGCGTCATGTCGTACTGACGTCACTAGTCTTGGCTGCGGTGCAGCAACACAACTGTCCCGCTGCGTCAAGTCACACACAGTTAGACACAATTCCGGAAGTTGGGCGATTTCTTTCCTTCAAAATAAAAGCGGGAAATTTTCATTTTCATATCCAGTCACTCAACATTATATGAATCATCTCTGGAGAAACACGGTGAGAAAATAAACAAAGCGGTGGAGGAGGAAGTTTGCAGCACAACATTACTCGCTGCAGTCACAGTCTAACATTCAGTCAGTCTTTATTCAGCAGTCGGTCCTGCTGTGAATCCAAAACCTGCATCATTACAAACACAACTCACTTCCACAGCCAGGAGGTGTCAGGGCGTTAAGCTCCGCCCCTCAGAGCCCAGACTCCGCCCTGCTGCCGGTCTGCTGCTGCCCTGCTGCAAGCTAACTGGAAATAGGCGAAAGAAAAGTGAGAGACTCGTTTTTTTATATATTGTCAGAATCTGCTTTGTCGGCGTTCCTTTATGTGCTAGAAGTGATTTTCAGACTGTTCCTCCAGACAATGGCAGTGAATGGAGAGAGAAAAAAACACAATTCTCCAGTCTGCTCTACCGGAGCAACAGATCACAGAATCACTGATTTAGGGGTTTTATCATGGAGGAAGAGACACGACCCAAAATACTACCAGAGCTACACAGAGCTTTAAACAGATTTCATGTTTCACATTTATTTTTTATTTTTTCTCAAACAACAACAACAACAACAACAACAAAACAGGTTGCCACCATAGACTGTAAAAGGTTACCACACATGTTTTATTTTGAAACCTAAGACCGGAAGTCATATTGTTGTATTGTGTCTAGCTTGACTCTGGTCCAAAGTACTGAGGAGGCGTCTGTCCAAACAGGAAGAAACTAGGAAAAAACAAAGCTAAGGGACGAGTTAGTGGTTTGTAGTCTGCGGCTCGTGGAGAAACAACCCGGCGGTTTTATAAACTACTTTTTCCACCCAGACGGACTTCCATCGCTCTCCGGTGAACTCTTTAAATCAAGTCCGCATTCAGCGCCGTTTGGGGGCTGACGCACCAGAAGGCGGGGGGCGGCACGGCGGAGAGCTAGCTTAGTTAGCACGCTAGGCTAACGGCGCTGTTCAGATTCACTGAAGAAAACCGAACCATGAAAGTTTCTGTGGTGTTAAAGCAGCGGCTCGGGGCTCCGCTGCTCGCCGGAGGCCGCTGAGCAGACAGCAGCAGCCGAACAACAGGACTTCACCTCCCAGTAAACAAGCGCTACTCGCAGGTAGCAGCTAGGTTAGCATCGCTAGCTGGTTAGCATAAGCTGTCTTCAGCCTGTCAACACGGCAGGCAGCGCGGACAGGGACGAGCCCACCTGAACTCACTTCAGCCGCGGCGCATCTCCAGAATGATAGTTTACCACCTTTTAGGTTGATATGAATCTTTTTGACATATTCATAATACACATTTTAATAAGCAGCATCCAACTGGTGTAAGTTAGATGCGGATAGGGTCAATTAGTGAGAGGGAACAGACTGAATTTATGCTTTTCTGCAGATATAATTGATTTTTTTTGTTTTTGTCGGTAGTTGTTAGCCTGGAGGTCCTGGTTAACTTTATTTCCCGTCACATCTCAGTCTGGGTGTTAGCATGGAGGCAGAGCAGCCCGGGATCAGCAGCTCAGCTCGGTTACATAACAGCAGGTCGGGACCGGAGCTGGCAGCCCGCTGCTGACGCTCCCCGCGCAGCTTCTACCTTCTGACGGCAGACATGGAGGAGATCTGACTCTGCTGCACCGGACAGAACAAGAGAAAAGATTTGAATGAAGATGGACTCCAACCCGCTGATTAACGGTAAGAAACCCGCAGCTCGACCCGGTGATGCAAATGATGCGGTGGATCCCGCCGTCCGGTTTGTTTACATGCTGCCGCTGTGATGCCATGTAAAACCTGCGGGATTGTGTTTGTGCTGAAGCCTTCCTGTGTTTCAGGCAGGCAGCAGAGAGGCAACAGGTGTGATGGAGCGTGTTGTTCCCCTGCTGCAGCTGCAGGTCTGCATGCTGCAGCCGGGCCTGCAGCCTGCAGACCTGCAGGGCCGGGAGTCAGGATCAGATCAGGGATCAGGATCCACTGGATCTGATCTGCTGAACCAGGCTGAGCACTATATAAACCTGCAGCCTGTTGCAGCAGCTGAATGTGTGTTTGATCCCAAGTTCTGGATGTAAACACTAAACTGTTGAAGCTTCTGTTCTGGTTCAGATGAACTGTGGAGACTTGGAGGAAAACTCCATCAGACGCTCTGAGGCTGTTCATCAGTCTGTGATGTTCAGGATCATTTAGTGATGAAGTGTTAATTTACTCTTTTGGTGAACCCACTTTCCCTCACCCTACTGCAGTTGGTGATTTCCCAGAATGCCTTTCAACAACCACCAGAGAACTTGTGTGGACTTGTTGCATCCAGCTGTTGGTTTGACATGCAGGTGGAGAGAGAGACAGTGATGGTGAAGGCAACACGGGGGGGGGGGGGGGGGGGGGTTCTTGTGGGGAAAAAGTGTCTTTTAGCTGCAGTGCATTCTGGTCTCTCTCCTGCTCCTGTGGTGGAGAAACTGGTCTCTCTCCTGCTCCTGTGGTGGAGAAACTGGTCTCTCTCCTCTTCTACGATGGATTTCTCCCTGTATGATTGTTGAACGTCTCTCGGTGCAAAATGGCGGCTCTAGAAAGAAGCCCTCGCTCTTTGATTCTGAGGGACTGACACCAAAACCTGACGTTTACCGCTGATGTTTTACATCCTGAAACATTTTCTCATATCAAACTCCACTGTAGCTGCTGGAAACATCTGGAGGTGACGTCACCTCGTCTACGATTGGCCGGTTATCCAGTGTTCCAATGTAATGTTCATCTCATTGAACTGAATGGTAATGTTTGGTGTGATGTCAAACAAAACTGAAAATTTTCAAATAATATTCCTTAAAGGTCCGTATTCTACTGTCCAGAGTTTTATTTAGTGTCTTTCTGTCCATTCAAAGCTGTGTGTGTGGTGTCATGAACCAAAAACACTCTCAATCCATTTCTCCACGTTCATTTTCCAGCATCTCTCTGAGCCTTACCAAGAACAGGCCGTTTCTGTCTCCGTGTCTTTAAGGCTCATTAATATTAACGACCCTCCGTTCCGATCGGCTAACCGTTTCGAGAGCGAAACGTGAGACGCCGCGGCCCGGCGGCTACAGGTAGGGAAAACTCTCCGGTAATAAACGATGACGACCGCTCGACCGCTTTGAAAAAAACACTTTGTTAGTCTATTATTTCTTACAGAAATGATAATGAGCGAACCTTTGTGACGCCACAAAGTTACGGAAGTCCAAACGGCTCGTTTAGAGGCTCGCTGTTCTAATATGGATTGTGTGGATTTAGTTTTGATACTTTCACCATGTTTAGATACACATCCAACTCCTTTATCATCACAGAGGAGAGGGAGTCCTGCTGTACATGATGTGGAGCTTTGAGATGTTTCATACCTCAGTTTGTCAGAGTTTTTAAATAAAATTAGCTTGTTCTCATCAGTTCAGACAGCAGAATTGTGTGTCATGATCTCCCCAAATCCCCAGTTCATCACCATATGATTCACTGAAAAACCAGAAACCAGAATGCATATTATAATCCAGATCCGTTTGGTCCAGATGGAGCTGGAGATGCGTCATGTGAGGAAATGTCAGTCTGAGCTGCAGAGAGCGAAGCTGCTGGTTCAACTGCTGATGTTAAAATGAACAGAAGATATGAAAGATTTGACTGTTGAGATGTGAGCTGAGGAGGAGAGACTGGTGAGACAGGAGGAGGAGGAGGAGGAGGAGGAGGAGGAGAGACTGGTGAGACAGGAGGAGGAGGAGGAGGAGGAGGAGGAGAGACTGGTGAGACAGGAGGAGGAGAGACTGGTGAGACAGGAGGAGGAGGAGGAGAGACTGGTGAGACAGGAGGAGGAGAGACTGGTGAGACAGGAGGAGGAGGAGGAGGAGGAGGAGGAGAGACTGGTGAGACAGGAGGAGGAGAGACTGGTGAGACAGGAGGAGGAGGAGGAGAGACTGGTGAGACAGGAGGAGGAGAGACTGGTGAGACAGGAGGAGGAGAGACTGGTGAGACAGGAGGAGGAGGAGGAGAGACTGGTGAGACAGGAGGAGGAGGAGGAGGAGGAGAGACTGGTGAGACAGGAGGAGGAGGAGGAGGAGGAGGAGGAGAGACTGGTGAGACAGGAGGAGGAGAGACTGGTGAGACAGGAGGAGGAGAGACTGGTGAGACAGGAGGAGGAGGAGGAGAGACTGGTGAGACAGGAGGAGGAGGAGGAGGAGGAGGAGAGACTGGTGAGACAGGAGGAGGAGGAGGAGGAGGAGAGACTGGTGAGACAGGAGGAGGAGGAGGAGGAGAGACTGGTGAGACAGGAGGAGGAGGAGGAGAGACTGGTGAGACAGAGGAAGAGGAGGAGAGACTGGTGAGACAGGAGGAGGAGGAGGAGGAGGAGGAGAGACAGGAGGAGGAGGAGGAGAGACTGGTGAGACAGGAGGAGGAGGAGGAGGGGAGGAGGAGAGACTGGTGAGACAGGAGGAGGAGGAGGAGGAGAGACTGGTGAGACAGGAGGAGGAGGAGGAGGAGGAGAGACAGGAGGAGGAGGAGGAGAGACTGGTGAGACAGGAGGAGGAGGAGGAGGAGAGACTGGTGAGACAGGAGGAGGAGGAGAGACTGGTGAGACAGGAGGAGGAGGAGGAGAGACTGGTGAGACAGAGGAGGAGGAGGAGGAGAGACTGGTGAGACAGGAGGAGGAGGAGAGACTGGTGAGACAGGAGGAGGAGGAGAGACTGGTGAGACAGAGAAGGAGCAGGAGGAGAGACTGGTGAGACAGGAGGAGGAGGAGGAGGAGAGACTGGTGAGACAGGAGGAGGAGGAGGAGGAGAGACTGGTGAGACAGGAGGAGGAGGAGCAGGAGAGACTGGTGAGACAGAGGAGGAGGAGGAGGAGGAGAGACTGATGAGACAGAGGAGGAGGAGAGACTGGTGAGACAGAGGAGGAGGAGAGACTGGTGAGACAGAGGAGGAGGAGAGACTGGTGAGACAGAGGAGGAGGAGGAGGAGAGACTGATGAGACAGAGGAGCAGGAGGAGGAGGAGCAGGAGGAGAGACTGGTGAGACAGAGGAGCAGGAGGCGGAGCCACAGCAACAGGAAGTGGTCAGGAAACACTCTTCTCTGGTGGGGAAGAGTTCACACAGCAGGCTGCAGGCGCTGAGCTGTTCAGTCTGTTTGTCCTTTCTGTCTTTATTTCTATTCTTCTTTCTGTCTTTATTTCTATTCTTCTTTCTGTCTTTATTTCTATTCTTTCTGTCTTTATTCTTCTTTCT
>NC_136010.1:1501252-1508752 GCF_048128805.1 Centroberyx gerrardi
CTACGACAAGGTACTACTACTGCTGATACTACTGCTAATACTACGACAAGCTGAGCAGGGCGCTCAGGTACTACTACGACAAGGTACTACTGCTAATACTACTGCTACGACAAGGTACTACTACTGCTGATACTACTGCTAATACTACGACAAGCTGAGCAGGGCGCTCAGATACTACTACGACAAGGTACTACTACTGCTGATACTACTGCTAATACTACGACAAGCTGAGCAGGGCGCTCAGATACTACTACGACAAGGTACTACTGCTAATACTACTGCTACAACAAGGTACTACTGCTAATACTACTGCTACGACAAGGCACTACTACTGCTAATACTGGTAATACTACGACAAGCTGAGCAGGGCGCTCAGATACTACTACGACAAGGTACTACTGCTAATACTACTGCTACGACAAGGTACTACTACTGCTGATACTACTGCTACGACAAGGTACTACTACTGCCGATACTACTGCTAATACTACGACAAGCTGAGCAGGGCGCTCAGATACTACTACGACAAGGTACTACTGCTAATACTACTGCTACGACAAGGTACTACTGCTAATACTACTGCTACGACAAGGTACTACTGCTAATACTACTGCTACGACAAGGTACTACTACTGCTAATACTGGTAATACTACGACAAGCTGAGCAGGGCGCTCAGATACTACTACGACAAGGTACTACTGCTAATACTACTGCTACGACAAGGTACTACTGCTAATACTACTGCTACGACAAGGTACTACTGCTAATACTACTGCTACGACAAGGTACTACTACTGCTAATACTGGTAATACTACGACAAGCTGAGCAGGGCGCTCAGATACTACTACGACAAGGTACTACTGCTAATACTACTGCTACGACAAGGTACTACTACTGCTGATACTACTGCTAATACTACGACAAGCTGAGCAGGGCGCTCAGATACTACTACGACAAGGTACTACTGCTAATACTACTGCTACGACAAGGTACTGCTACTGCTGATACTGCTAATACTACGACAAGCTGAGCAGGGCGCTCAGATACTACTACGACAAGGTACTACTGCTAATACTACTGCTACGACAAGGTACTACTGCTAATACTACTGCTACGACAAGGTACTACTGCTAATACTACTGCTACGACAAGGTACTACTACTGCTAATACTGGTAATACTACGACAAGCTGAGCAGGGCGCTCAGATACTACTACGACAAGGTACTACTGCTAATACTACTGCTACGACAAGGTACTACTGCTAATACTACTACTACGACAAGGTACTACTGCTAATACTACTGCTACGACAAGGTACTACTACTGCTGATACTACTGCTAATACTACGACAAGCTGAGCAGGGCGCTCAGATACTACTACGACAAGGTACTACTGCTAATACTGCTACGACAAGGTACTACTACTGCTGATACTACGACAAGGTACTACTACTGCTGATACTACGACAAGCTAAGCAGGGCGCTCAGATACTACTACGACAAGGTACTACTGCTAATACTACTGCTACGACAAGGTACTACTACTGCTGATACTACCACAAGGTACTACTGCTAATACTACTGCTAATACTACTGCTACGACAAGGTACTACTACTGCTGATACTACCACAAGGTACTACTGCTAATACTACTGCTACGACAAGGTACTACTACTGCTGATACTACTGCTAATACTACGACAAGCTGAGCAGGGCGCTCAGATACTACTACGACAAGGTACTACTGCTAATACTACTGCTACGACAAGGTACTGCTACTGCTGATACTGCTAATACTACGACAAGCTGAGCAGGGCGCTCAGATACTACTACGACAAGGTACTACTACTGCTAATATTACGACAAGGTACTACTACTGCTAATACTACGACAAGGTACTACTACTGATACTACTGCTGATACTACGACAAGGTACTACTGCAGCTAATACTACTGCTGATACGACGACACGGTACTACTGCTGCTGATACTACTGCTAATACTACGACAAGGTACTACTGCTGCTAATACTACTGCTAATACTACGACAAGGTACTACTGCTGCTGATACTGCTACTACTACGACAAGGTACTACTGCTGCTAATACTACTGCTAATACTACGACAAGGTACTACTACTGCTAATACTACGACAAGGTACTACTACTGCTAATACTATGACAAGGTACTACTACTGCTGATACTACGACAAGGTACTACTACTGCTAATACTACTGCTACTACTACGACAAGGTACTACAGCTGCAGATACTACTGCTAATACTACGACAAGGTACCACTACTGCTAATACTACTGCTGATACTACTACTAATGTTACTACTACTACTGCTACTACCACTATTATGCCTGTTCCTACAGTTATTAATATGTGTGTGTGTGTGTGTGTGTGTGTGTGTGTGTGTGTGTTGTCCTGCAGAACATCATAAAGAAGGTGAGCGGTCAGAAGTTCGTCTATAAGTTCGTCAGTCATCCCGACCCGTCTCTGCCCGAGGGGCTGCGCGGCGGGGAGGAGGGGCCGAGGCGGGACAACAACGACCCCAACGGCCAATCCAAAGGCCTGGGGGGCGTGGCCACCGCCTGTCCGTCAAAGGGCTTACCCCAGGTACAGTTTGACGTCCTTCTTTTCCTCCTGTACATTTTTGTAGACTGATATTTTTTATTTTTATTTATTATCAGTAGAAATGTATATTACTGTAACCAGCTTAATGCTTAATTATGTTAATGAATAATAAAAATACATCATGATTGATTGACTGACTGATTGATCTGTTGATCGGCAGCGCTCGTCGCCCAGCAGCTCTCAGAAAAGCTCCCGAAACGACTACATGAAGTCCGGCCTCTACTCCACCTTCACCATCCAATCACTGCAGGCCGCGCCCAATCCCCGGCCAATCAAAACAGAGCTGCTGCTGACGCAAGAGCCCGCCCCCAAAGTTGACAGGACGCCCAGAGAGGTAGAGAGAGAGTGAGAGAGTGAGAGAGAGAGAGAGAGTGTGTGTGTGTGTGGAAAATTAGAAACTTATTTACTATGAAATTTTGAGAAATAGTTTCAGCTGATTGATTCCTCTCCTCTCCTCTCTTCTCCTTGTTTCTCCTCCTCTCCTCTCCTCCTCTTCCTCCTCCTCCTCCTCCTCCTCCTCCTCCTCCTCTTCAGGTCTGTTTATTAGACTCTCCCTCCTCCCAGTCAGCAGGAGGCGCTGTGGATTCTGGTCTCCAGGTGATCGTCACTCAGCCGTCTCCCTGTCCGACTCCGGCCCTCAGCCCTCAGATACCAGCCAGCACCACCAGCCAATCACAGGTCAGTGTCAGCCCCCAACAGCCAATCACAGGCTAGTATCAGGGAGGAATTAAACACAACACTACTGAGGATTACAACACTGGAACAGGAATGAAATAGTAAAGAAAAAGATAAAGGCAGCAATAACAGAACAGAAGATAATCCCATAATCCCAGTCATCTGCTTCTGTCCAGTGGTAGAAAGAGCGTCCTGTACCCAAAATGTCACAGGTTCAGTCTCCATCTGCTCGAGTCCCAAGTCAGTCTTAAGTCTTGAGGCACAAGTCTCAACGCAAGTCTCAAGTCTAAATGTAGAACAGCAAGTCAAGTCAGAACAAATCAAGAGTCCAGTATCAATTTAATATCTTAAAGAAAACTAAATATCTAGGACTTTTCAATGCAATATGGTTTTAATAGGATAAAAACTTGGTAAGAGCATCATGAGTTTGATTTCTAGAATCAGTTTCAACTATCAACAACAATCAACAATCATTCCATACAAATTCAGAAAACAGAATTTAAATTCAGTCGTCTGCTGGAACAAATCTCATCACTTTCAATCTAAGTCATTTACACAAACACAAGATCTCAAGTCAAGACTTTAGAAACCTTTTCAAGTCATCAAAGTACAAGTCAGAGTCAAGTCCCAAGTCACCAGAACCCAAGTCAAGTCAAGTCTCAAGTCTTCTCTTCATGCAGCAAGTCAAGTCTCAAGGCAGCAGAATCAGAACCACCAGAAAGAGTCTAAATTAACATTGTGACTCAAGTCTGACTCGAGTCCCCACCTCTGTGAGTCAGTAGAAACGGCGTCTCTGGTTTCCTGTTTTAAAACACGACATTCTGCCTCTTACACTCACTCTGTGTTGCCAATTTGCATAAATTTGCATGAATACAAGAGTGAATGAGAGTCAAGTTTCACGTCCAGTTTATTTCCGTAGCTCTTCATCACTTTTCAGCAATGAGCCTACCTAGATCTAACTGAGCAACAAACAATCACACAACAAAATGATCAGTACAGTCGGCAACACAACAAAACACAAGGAAACAAAAAGTACGGGACACAAAGCAGCATGGGACACAACAGGCCGCCTGAACCAACAGCTGAATGATAGGAACAGCAGAGCGAGGAGAAACAGTGGAGTTTCATGAAGTTTCAGCACACAGGTTTTATTAGACCAGGTCTGCTGGTCTGTGGTGTCAGGTGATGAAGCAGCATCACCTCCACTGTCTGTTGGAAGTTTCACTGGAAAACGAGCTCTGAGAGAAACAGTAGATGCTGCTCAGTGTTCAGTCAGTGTGTTGGTGGTTAATCCTCTCTTCTTCTCTGTCTCTGTTGTTTTACCTTTTCTTCTGGACTAAAGTTATACACTGGGAGTTTAGACAGCATCAGGATTCCTCCAGCATTACTGAAGTAAACAAAGGGTTGCTTTTTGTCTCTGGCGAGGGTCACTTTTTTACAATGGTTACTTTTGACTTTTTTACAATGTTTACTTTTTGACTTTTTTTACAATGGTTACTTTTTGACTTTTTTTTACAATGGTTACTTTTGACTTTTTACAATGGTTACTTTTTGACTTCACAATGGTTACTTTTGACTTTTTTACAATGGTTACTTTTGACTTTTTACAATGGTTACTTTTGACTTTTTTTACAATGGTTACTTTTTGACTTTTTACAATGGTTACTTTTTGACTTTTTTTACAATGGTTACTTTTGACTTTTACAATGGTTACTTTTTGACTTTTTTTACAATGGTTACTTTTGACTTTTTTACAATGGTTACTTTTTGACTTTTTACAATGGTTACTTTTGACTTTTTTACAATGGTTACTTTTTGACTTTTTACAATGGTTACTTTTGACTTTTTTACAATGGTTACTTTTTGACTTTTTTTACAATGGTTACTTTTGACTTTTTACAATGGTTACTTTTTGACTTTTTACAATGGTTACTTTTGACTTTTTTTACAATGGTTACTTTTTGACTTTTTTTACAATGGTTACTTTTGACTTTTTTACAATGGTTACTTTTTGACTTTTTTTACAATGGTTACTTTTGACTTTTTTTACAATGGTTACTTTTTGACTTTTTACAATGGTTACTTTTCGACTTTTTACAATGGTTACTTTTGACTTTTTTACAATGGTTACTTTTGACTTTTTTTACAATGGTTTTGACTTTTACAATGGTTACTTTTTGACTTTTTTACAAGGGCCTACTGTTTTTTTTTGGTAACTTTTTTACAACTGTTACTTTTTGACTTTTTCTACAAAGACCTACATTTTTCTTACTTTTTTACAGCTGTTGCTTTTGGACTTTTTTACAACGGTTACTTTTTGAGTTTTAAACAACGGAGGTTTTGATGAGGGTTGCTTTTTGACTTTTTGGCAAGGTGTTTGGAAAGTGCTACTTTTGAATAGGATTATTTGAGAGAGATGCTACATGTCAACATCCTGCTGTTATTTCTCACATCTGTTTGAATTTCTGAAATGAGATGTGATGGTGAATGTTGTCCCCCCCCCCTCTCTACCCCTCCCCCCCTTCCCCCCAGAAGCCCCTCCCCCCTCCTCTCAGCGACCCTCCTCAGATCTATCTCACCAGCGTCGGGGACCCATCCTCCCTCACCCCCCTCATCCCCCTGGGTCCGGTCGGGGGGGCGGTGGGTCCGGTCGGCTCCCCCCACGTCTCCCTGGGCGCCCAGGGGCCCCAGCAGGACGAGTGCGGGGGAGTGAGCGTCCCCCCGAGCTTCCCCCCTCACCCCCACCCTCCCGCTCACCCTCCTCCGCCGCCCGTCTTCGTCATCATCAACCCGCCTCCCGCCCAGCAGCAGGCCGGCGTGGCCACGCCTCCCTCCGTCGCTCCTCCCTCCGCTCCGGCCGCCGCGCCTCCTGCCGCTCCTCCTCCCATCGTGATAAAGGAGGAGAACCTGCCGTCGGAGGAGGAGCTGCTGGAGATGGTGTCACTGGAGGAGAAACAGGTGGAGGAGGTGAGAGGAGGGAGGGGAGGGGGGAGGAGAGAAGGAGACAGGAGAGGAGAGAAGGAGACAGGAGAGGAGTCTGCAGGGAGAGGATGCAAAGGAGGGATGGGAGGAGAGGAGGAAGGGAGTAATTAATGATCAGTTTGTTCTCCTGTCGTGTGATGTCATTAGAACGCCTTTAAATATGAGAAGAGGATTATGGGAGTTATAGAATTTCTAGTTTGTTATTTTCACAGTTAAAGAACTTTTATGTTATTTTGTTAATTAGATGCTTTGCAGTAAAGAACAGACATGATTTGTAGAAAATGATTTCACAACAATATGATGAAGTTTGGGTGTCCAGGAGTAGAGAAGAAGACAGAAATAACTCACGTTCTTCAGTTGGTTCTGATAGTGAAGCCGTGATTCATCAGTCTGGTTCCTCCTGTTCTTCTGTCAGGTTCCTCATCTGGTCTGCGGCTCAGGAGAACCGGGAGAACCCCCCCTCTCCATCGTGGAGAGCCCCCCCCCTCCCTGCATGGAGCCGGGGGTCGGAGGTCAGCATGCTGGAGGGGAGGAGGGGGGGGAGGGCAAGGCCGTGCTAGCAGGTAACACACACACACACACACACACACACACACACTCACACACACACACACAGGACAAGGTTTTGTTTTTAATAAAAAAAAACAAAAAATGACTCAAAAAACATAATATCTCAGGTGATCTCCTCTGTGTCGACACATTTCAGCTCCATCCTTATTATTTTGGATGTGAACTGATATGATGACTGTGAGGTCAAAGGTCAGACTGTCCGCTTTAATTTGAGGGTTTTCAGCCATGTTGGATAGACAGATACAGAACTGAAACCCTTTTGGCTTTTCTTCACACCTTATTTTTGGATTCTCTCACTGCTAATTAGTAGGGAGAAGAAATGTAGAGTTTAATTTCAGAACAAGATGAACCGACTGCAGGGAACAGGAGAACAGGAGAACAGGGAGAACAGGGAGAACAGGGAGAACAGGAGAACAGGGAGAACAGGGAGAACAGGGAACAGGAGAACAGGGAACAGGAGAACAGGAGAACAGTTCGGTTCCAAAGTGAAATCTCCACCATTCAAAACACTGACGCCTCCTTTTCTTACAGATTGACTGGCATGTTGCAGATTCCTGCTAAAGTTCTGTCTTATCTTCAGGCTTTTCATTTCATTATATTTATTTATTATTTTTATTTATATTCTTAT
>NC_136010.1:1518752-1543752 GCF_048128805.1 Centroberyx gerrardi
CTGCTTTGAGGAACGGTTTTCCCAAACAAAGCTATGACTGTAAAAATATTATAAATTACTTTGAGTCCAGTCAGTTGTTTCTGCTAAAGGACTTTTATTGGTCGGACGGAGCGTCCAGCGTAGTTTAGCTAGCCAGCGATCTTGATAGATCAGACTGTCTGTTAACGTTAACTGCAGTCACATGATGCTGTCTGTCTCAAACCAGATAGTTCAAACAAACTTTATTAGGAAGCTTCCTAGTTAGGGAGCAAGGAAGAAGGAAACGACCTTCCCAACGAGGCAGAGCCATTGTTTAGAAACAAATTGACTAGCTAGCTAGCTAGCCCAGCTGAGTCATGTTAGCTCAATCAGGGAAGCGATTTTTCCACTTGATGCATTTTTGATCAGGATTGTTTGGTTTGACAACTGACTTGACAGCGGAGCCGCACACGACCGGTGTTGACCTGCGGCCCGCCCCTCATCGTGAATATTAATGAGAATGCCTGGGAAAACTCATCATTACATGGCGTCCCTTTGCCATCTTGGGCGAGCGACAGTTAGCAGGACTGGCTGGCCGGCAGCTAGATGCTAACTAGCCGAGCTCAGCCATGTTGGCTCCTTGGGATTCACACCGAGCCAAGAGACGGATCTAACTTGACAGCCTGGAGTCTTTCATGTGGATCTTCTCGGGTTTTTTGCTCTTCTTCTTGTCTTTTTAAAAACTCTGTTGTTTTCTGTGTTATTTATTTTTATTTACTTTTGTCCGGGCGGTGTGACAGATTTTTGTTTCAGCGCATCTTTCTCTGGAGATACCTTGATATTTTTGACTCGAACATTTAACTCATTACTTTGCGAACTGTTTTGATGGCGGACGTCACGGCGCTTGACTGCACTCTTCAACTGACTAACACTGGGTGTGCTTGATTTTTACTCCCAGATGAGCTTTTTCCTCTCAGTATTCCTGGAGGTTATAAGTTCAAAATCCTTCTTGTCTAACCAAAAGCATCGGTTTTGTAAATTGAGTGCGTTTGGATTTTGGAAACCGACTTCGTCTGGAGGCCCACGGAGTGACGGGATCCCTTCAGATTTGACTGGACATATAAGGCCGTCCCCTCTGCTCTTATTGGCCGCTCTTAAAGGCCCCTCCTTTCTCCCGTCATTGGACCGATTTCCTCCACGTTGGTTTGAACGGACCAATCACAGAGAAGGAAAGATATTTGACCTGAGCTGCAGTCGCTCAGTGTTTTGGCCTGGATGGGACATTGTGGCTTTATTTAACGCCAGAGTTTTTACACAGCCAAGTTATTTCTATATAAATATCTCTATATTAAACATTGTATATTTTATAAAGGATTCTTTGAAGCGGAAGAGGACGACGCGTTCAACGTCTTTTTAACTGGAGAAGAAGAAAGAAGAGGATGACTTTCAAAATCTCTAAGCTGGAACTGAACTGTTGTACTGAGATTCTGGAGGAGAAACGCTGCAGACAGAAGAAGAAGAACAGAGAATAAAACGCTTTAATATGACAGAGAGAAATCTATCAGACTTTATTTTGATGGTTTCGTGGTCACATTCCTTTGGCTTGGAGGAGATGTCGATAGAATCTTTTATGATGTTTTATTGATAGATGGATGGATCAATAACTTTGATTATCATGTCACTTTCTGCATTCATTCCAGGTGTTGATTTATGTTTGATGACTCTGTGATCAATGAATCTGTTGTCTGGGTTTCCTTAAAGCTTCTTAGCAGTAAGATACCTGATGTAAAACATTCAGTCGTCTGCAGAAACCGACGCAACTTTACAGCAAAGTTGCCTCCGGTTTGCAGGAGAAAGTTTTCACATGAAAATGCTGGAAAAAAAGTTTTGCGGCAAACTTCTGCTGAACGTAAACCACACCAACATCACCAAGACACTTCCTGTATATTTTTGTACTTGGTGATTAAAACCCTTTCTGATTCTGAACATTTTTATTGTTCCTGACGCTCTTTCGCGATGTGAATTTTCCACAATTAAGCTGCAAGTTTGCTGCAAACCTTATTTTTTGGGAAGCGTTCCATAAACATTTAACTGAGCAAAGATGAACTTAGTATTGACATATTTTTTAGAACAACAAGTTCTTTTCTGTCCTTCTCCTGTCCACATTGTAACGGACGAAACCGTTTTAATCCGGTGTTACGCGATCGGAAGCGGAAACAGGAAGACGTCTCCATGGTGCAACCAGGAAGTGTTCGCGTTAACTCAGTGGAACGCCCACATCCAAGATGGCGAACGCAAGGCCAGTTGTTGGCGTTAACAAGTTGCTTTTCTCGTTATTTTATCATTTATCATTCAGGAACGAACAACAGATTTCGCTTTCTGATGTAAATTTCTGATGAAATGTAGAAACGGTGAAGAAGGTTAGCTTGATCCCCGTTTCGATCGCGGGCGGCGTCTTTTGACTCTGAAGACGCCGCCCGCATCGAAACGTTAGTTTTACACCTAATAAATAATTACCCAGTGTGCTCCAGGATCCCAGGGTCAAGTTTACTTGACCCTGGGATCCTGGAGCACACAGGGTAATTATTTATTTATTTATTAGGTGACTTATGCTGTTTCTCCATAAGTTGAAGTCTGATTGAAGTTAAAGCTACACTAAGCGAGTTTTTCTGACCACTAGAGGGAGACAGAAACACATTTTGTAAACACACAGCAAAGCTCCTGTGCTACAGAAGCCCTTAAGGACAAACCGTGCATAAAGGCTAACGGCTAAAATAAACGTACCTACAGAGAAATATCTCCAGTCACCGGTCTCACTTCGCCAGATTTTCCTCCCGCTGAAGGTCACATGACCCACAGTGACAAGCGAAGAGGCGGGCAGCAGGTTTACTAGTTGAAAACGTTTCCTCGCTCGCTTCATCGATTCGCCGTGACCCGGCCGGCTTCGACAACAAGCTTTAGGAAAGAGGAGAAAACAACAACAAGCTGCTGCTGTGTGGCTGTTTGTTTACATCGTCACGTCTCATGGAAATCTCCACGTAGCACGCTAGCTTCAGGACTGGTTACAGGGTCTGAACTCGCTTAGTGCAGGTTTAGAGTAACTTGTTCACGACAGCAGTTGACTTACAATCTCCATCTTGAATCGGCGTTCCGACGAGATAAACACGTCGAGCGCTTCCAAGTTGCAGCCGCCGTTGCGGACGTCTTCCTGTTCTTCCTGTGTCTTCTGACGTTGGCGTAGGAGTGAATACAGGCGGAAGTTCACACCTTCCTTCCTCCGGCCGGCCCTGAAGCCACCGCTCTGACGCCTCAGACCGCTGCCGGGCGAGGAAGGCGGGAAGGACTTTGTTGTTGCTGAGAAAGTGACTTCCTAACAGTGAATGTTTTCCTGCCGTACAACTGGATGTTTCTGTCTCCAGGGAGAGCGCACCTGTCATATTTAGATCAACTGTCTGTCTGCCTGTCTGTCTGCCTGCCTGTCTGTCTGCAGCTGGGTTGTTTCTGTCTTACAAGGCGTCGTCCCTCGAGTGTTTGGAGGAATAGAAGGAAAACAAAGATCTGAGGAATTGTAAGTCTGGAGATGATTCAGCCGGAGCTCAGCAGGGATTTTGAGTCTCCTCAGTACTACAGGAGTAGCTTTAGGTTACTGTGGTACTAGCTGCTGGGATGTTGAATCAATTCTTATCTTTGTCTTGACTGACATTCAAGTTAAAGGGAAACTTTGCTATCAGAGATTTCGTTTATTTTTCTTCAGCTTCCCTAAAATGCCTGTTAGCTTGTTAGCATGGTTAGTATTTCTCATTAAAACCAATGTGCAAAGCTAGCTGCACTGCAAAAAATCTCCCTCTTAACAAATCATTTAGTCTGTTATTGAGTCCTAAAATTGTAATTTTCTTAAAACAAGTGAAAAAATCTGCCAGTGGAGTTAGATCATTTCACTTGTTTCCAATGCAAATTAACTTGTTTCAAGAATTTTGTAGAATGAAGTTTCATTTTCTTGATAGAAGTGCAGTGATCTGCCTTGATCTCTCCTCACTGGCAGAGTTCTTCACTTATTTTAAGAAGAATTTCAGAAGATTTGAAAGTTGAATATGAGACTAAATGACTTGTTAAGATGGACGTTTTTTGCAGTGTGCAAGTGTTGAAGTATCCCCCTTTTTAAAATTTGTTTTAATTTTGTTCACCAGATCCAAAGATATCCGATTACACCGATATCACAATGCAGCGTCCGTCAAAATGATGTCATCCAGTCTGGGTGGAGATTAATTTACCTCCAGCCAGGTGGAAAGTTCGTCTCAGTCCAGCCGTCGTCCGGATCACTTTGTATTTCCAGGTATGAATGTGGCTGGTAAAATAGTGATGGTGGCTGGTGAATTTTGGAATCGACCAATCACTGCACAGATGGGTTAAAAAAAGTTAGATTCCCACCCAATCAGAGCCTTTCCTCACCTCCCCTTTATATTTCCTTCAGTATCGTCTCTACTGTGCTAACAGTCGGTGAACACACTTTGAATACTGAAAAAAAAAAAAATCCTTTGGGTGCTTGATCTGTCTTACAGTGATGTGTGCACTTTTTGAGGGAATTGAAGTGTAGGGTGAAATAAATCAAGCGCACCTCAGTTGGTTCAGCTGTTAGAAACCAGATCCAGAGATTTCCCAGTTCAGAACAGAGAAAGTGATTTGATGATTTCCTGTGCTGTTCCACCGGAGGAGACGGTTCAAACAGCCACGTGAAAATTTAGCTTCGCTTCGCCATCGCTGGAGAAATTCAGCAAAGTTGCTGCAAGTCTGAAGCAACTAATATTTATGCAAATTAGTTTGTGGCAAATGTCTGGCTCGTGGCAACATAGCGGGAAGCTAGCTGGCCTGCTGCAAAAACGCCACGAAGTAGCTGCAAGTTTTCTAAGTTTTTATCTCTGTTCCCCCAAACATGAAAACTGACTTTTGGAAATCCAAGCCTGAATCTGAACCTGAGAACATTGTGTTTCTGTACATAGCCTGTTCCACCCTGACTTCAGTGGAACGTATTGTGCTTTTATTAACAGACTGTTGTTGTTGTCGCTTTTAACGCTAGCGGAGCTCTGTGGTTGCCATGGTGACCTGACCTGACTGTTGTTAACCCCCAGGTTGTTGTTGTTGTTGTTGTTGTTGTTGTTGCTATGCGGAGCAGATGAAGCTCCTCCAGTAAGCCTTGTAATGATGATGATGATGATGACGCTGTAAATGTTTTTATCTCAAAGCTTCTCTGTGTGATCTGGAGCGACCGGCTGCTGGCTCCGCTCACAAAGTGCTGTTAGCTTCACAGACAGGAGGGGCTGGACCGGGTCCGGGGGCTGGACCGGGTCCGGGGGCTGGACCGGGTCAGGGGGCTGGACCGGGTCCGGGGGCCTGGACCGGGTCCGGGGGCTGGACCGGGTCCGGGGACTGGACCGGGTCCGGGGGCTGGACCGGGTCCGGGGGCCTGGACCGGGTCCGGGGGCCTGGACCGGGTCCGGGGACTGGACCGGGTCCGGGGGCTGGACCGGGTCCGGGGGCCTGGACCGGGTCCGGGGGCCTGGACCGGGTCCGGGGGCTGGACCGGGTCCGGGGGCTGGACCGGCTGATTACTGATATTTTTGTGCCAATATTCAATATCTTTTAAATTTGACTATTTTCACGCTAAAAATCCCAATTTATTTACTCTTTCAGGCTGGAAAAGCCTTTAGAGCATTTAGAGCATCATGGGACACTAAAACTCTCCACTGAAACCAGGATGATAATAATAAGAAGAATAAAACGTATTCATGCGTATTTGTACCTCAAGTAGAATCAATTGAGGTTAAGGGCTTCCCATAGACAACCAGTGTAGTATTGATCAGTTCTATAGTAAATATGTAATCAATCAAGCTGCATCATATCAGACTGGAGCAAACATGGCTGCCACTGTAAACAGTTTACTGATACAGATGAGACGAGGCTTCGCCGTGAAGTCTCCACTGTTTAAAATAAGAGACTAAAGCAAAACAAACTGATATTTTTAAACGTCCCTGAGATCGATTTTACAGACCGGATCCTTCAGATTTGGAGATCATGACTGAGGAGCTTCAGGTCATTTTGTTGTTTTGGATTCACAGCGGTTTGGAAATTAACTCTTCTCTTGGTTTCCTCTGTCTGGATGAAAGAGCCTGGAGCTTTTCTTTGAGCCGACCTGGTGGAGTTCAGGATGAAAACGGCCGTAGATCTGATATTCAAACTCATCAAGCTGATTTCCAGATGTCACGTCTCTCACTGCGCTCAGAGACACTTTGCTGGTTTCAGTTTGTTTTCCTAATTTCATGATGGTAACGTTTCAAAAGGTCAAAGAAGAGAGCCGCACTGATGGAAAAAGAGTTTTGATATTGTCACTTTTGAAAGTTTTTCATCAGTAAAACTGCATCATTGACTAAGAAATAGAAAATCTTAAGAATGAATACAAGAAAAAGATGTAGATGTTTTTACAGTTTACCTTATTACAGTATATTCACGAGTTTCAAGTAAAACATCTTTGAGTTACAGCAGCAAAAACACATTTCTAGAAACCAGAGCAGTGAGATCGTCGCAAATCTTTAGAAATCTTGAAATCAGCTTTCTAAGTGTGAATTAAGGATCGGATCGGTTCCCGGTCGTGTGATTTCCCAGGGTCGGTGGGAACCTGAACGCAGCACCAAGCCATTCTGTCCGCTCACCCGACTGTTCTCTCTTTACAGCATGACTAGTTCAGTCTATTTTTATATAAGAGACCGATGCGGTTTATATTATGTACGAAGTTTTCAGAGTGACAAAGCCTTAAAGATTTTAGGTGGAGAGTGAAGGAATTGTTCATTGTTCTTGAATATTCACAATATGCATCTTTCAAAGCATGTGTGATGCGATGATTAAAAAAAAAAAATAAGCCATTTATTATTAAAGTAGAAGTTGACTTTGTATGACGAGCATCGTGCTTTGGACGAAGGTTAGAGTCGACCATCAAGCTAACTTCTCTCACCAGCAAAACATATGATTGTCTGTTTCTGAACACAGTGTTTTATATTGGTTGATTAACAGCGTTGCATTCTGGGTAGTGTCCAGACTCCCATCTTTTAATTCAGCGCCAGCCGAGACGCCATTTTGAAAGAGTCGGGTCGGCTTTGCTGGAGACTTATCTGTATCACGCTGTAAAAAAAACGACGTGGCACTTTCAACACAAGCAGCGGTCTGATGTGAAACGGGCAGCGACTGATGATGTCATAACTCAGAAAACATACTTTTCAACTCTTTCTTGGGGTTTTTGGTACAAAACAGACACCATCTCCATAACTTTCCTCCAATATTGGAACAGTGTATGAACATCTCCAACTACTCACAAATATATAAACAAACAAGTAAGATCATTTAAAAAAAAAAAAAAGTCACAGAAGAGGAATATTTTCAATATATTTTGACAAGTTATTATCCAGCAGACATGTTGGATGTGATAAATCTGGTGAAGCGTTTCGACACGACAAACCCGGCTGTCTGCGTGTTTTGTCATTTGAAACTCTCAGGTGGTTTGAACAGGCGTGAAGATCTGGAGGATCATGAAACTATGAGGAGAAATTGAATTTGAATTATATGCACTGAATTTCTGTGCGAGTCTTGAAACTGAATTCCAGGATTGGTATCAGATTGTTTCTCAAGTGAAATTGGAAAAAAAACAACAACTTTGAAATACAGTTTTGTAATGTGCAGTTTAAGTTAACAGTTTCAAAATGACTTCAGACTTAAGGATGGATTTTGTCCACGCACTAAGAACCATCTGTAACGCCTCATGTTGAGAACCAGTGTTTTGTCTCAAACCGTCTGCTGTGTTGAAACTGACGGGTCGTTCTTTAGAGTGTCAGATGATGTCAGATGATGTCAGATGATGTCAGATGATGTCAGATGATGTCAGCACCAGCCGAGCCTGGCTCCGCCTCCGGTTCAGCTAACATGCTGCTGGACGAACGGCGCTTCGTTGTTGGGATTGTTTTCAGCTCATGAACTTTTAACAGGTTAAATTTTCTGAACTCACAGGATCCAGTTTCCTAAATCTCATCTGAGCGGTGAGGGAATTTACCCGGAGCCTCTGTCTGACAGCCGGGTCGCTGAAGGCACCGTTGTTTTTTGGGGTTTTTTGCGGGGTATTTTATTTCTTCTGACACATCAAATTTCTAGGCTATTTATAAAGAGAAGAAGGATAATAACAATCTTACTCTTAATAATGATGTTATTATTTAAGCATAAACAAAAGCCATTTGGTGTACTTTGCTCATTCCTGCCATTTCCAGGAAAATGGAAATATCACAATATTTCATGAATATTGCAATATTTTCCGTGGTATTGAATATATTATCGAATATCGGGCCAAGCTTACTGCTGACTGTTGTTTGATGCTAATATCTGTGATCTAGGAATTGAAGCTGATTCTGCTGTCGAGTCTCATTAAAAGTCACTAAGAGCATCTGTAAAAAAGACTCTAATATAAACGTAGATTTCGCTCAGCAGCAGAGTTTATTTTCAGGAAGTAGCTGCGTCCCCCGAGGGCTTCAAACTGTCCCAGAATCCTCAGCAGCACGGCTGAAACAGACAGAAGGCTCTGGAACAAGATAAATTCAATGCTAACTTTCCTTCGGTGTTTGGGAAACTGGGTCGCTGTTTAAATCAATATTCCACTTAATTTTAACATGAAAACCAGAATATAATCTACTCGCCAAGACCAGATGCAGCTGGACGAGGTTGTAGCGTTCGGATTTTTACTTCCCATTCATTTGAATCAAAACTTACATCGAAGTTGAATCTGTTCATTGCTACGAACTCGTCCAGCTGCAGCAGATTTTGGTGAGTCGATTATATTCTGGTTCTCATGTTAAAACTCAGTGGAAAGTTGCTTTCAGAGCGTCGCTCCTGCTGTTGGGACAGGAATCGAACTACCGACCGTTCATGAGTTCTCAAAGACGTTCCAGACTGTCATTGACCTCCTATAAGAGCTATCTTCTAATTGTAAATGGGCTTTTCTAGTCAGCAGGTTGTTTGTGGAAATCTTATCCTGTATATAAATATAAATATAGTATATATATATTCTGTACATCTGTGAGAAATGTCGATCATCTCCAGCCTGACCAATGGCAGAGGGGGATTCCTGATGACGTGTTGTTTCTGTGGCCTATCGTCGCTGTCAGATGTGCGTGGCCCCGCCTCTCCCCGGCCGCCATTGGCTGACCGGGGGTTTATTGATGTAAAGGGGCGGGGCTGCCTTTATTTTTCTGAGACAATGTTCCAAATCTAAATGTATTTACTGGAAAAAAGAGACAGAAAACCTATTTTTTATGGACATGACTTTACTTTTTGTTTGTGTAAATGTTCTACAGATTATTCCTCTTGTTTTCTACGAGCTGAAACTAGAGCTAATACAGAGAGGAAGGTAATAAAACCTATTTTGTTCTGTACAGTCTGGTCTGTCTGCTCAATGATGTCACTGTGGGGTGTGTGTGTGTGTGTGTGTGTGTGGGGGGGGGTTTTGGGTGAAATATTCCTTTAAGGTCCAAAAGTCCTAACAAGTACAGTATTATTGGCAGAAAACAACTTGAGGACATTTAGCAGCATCTTCCCAAAGAAAAGGTTCAGGGTTAAAGGTCAAAGGTCAGGGGTTAAAGGTCAGGGTTAGTACGAGGTTTAACTCATTTAGTTCTCATGGTCGAGTTTAGAGTTCAGGTCTGGCTGAGCTGAGGGAAGAAAGTCAATACAGAATACAACAGTAGGTAATAAATTGTCACAAATATTTATATATTTGTGTGTGTGTGTGTGTGTGTGTGTTGCAGGCTGTGTCAACATCAAAACCCCAGGGAGACAGTGAGTAATGTCTGTGTGTGTGTGTGTGTGTGTGTGTGTGTGTGTGAGGCGGCTCATTAAGGAGGAACAGAGAAATCGACTCAGCAGGACGTCCAGTACCACACACACACACACACACACAGTGGTGTTTGATACAGTGACTTGTCAGAGGGAAGAGAGGAGCGAGGGATGAAGATGATGATGATGATGAAAGGATGGAGGCGTCTGGGAGAGAGTCGATCAGGAGGAAGAGGAGGAGAGAAAGAGATGAGGAAGGAGAAACTCAGAATAGAAACGGAAGTTATTTTCTGAAGCTGTCAAGACAAGTTCAGTAGACCTGATGAGGAGAGAGAGGAAGGAGAGAGGAAGAGGAGGAGAGAGGAGGGGAGAAAAAGATGGAGTCACTCAGAATAGAAACAAGTTATTTTGTGAAGCTGTTCAGTAGATCTGATGAGGAGGAGAGGAAGAGAGGAGGAGGAGAGGAAGAGAAAAAGATGAGGAAGGAGCAACTAAGAATAGAAGCAGCTTTTATTTATTTTCTGAATTTGTTCAGTAGATATGAGGGGGAGGAAGGGGGAGAGAGGAAGATGAGGGAGACAAGGGAAGGTGAATCATTGAAACAAATTCTAATCTGTTCATTTCACTTGTTCGCAGCTCTAGTAGAGGAGAGGAGGAGGGAAGGAGACAATAAATAGCAGGAGGAGAGGAAACGAGGAGAGAGGAGGAGACTCAGATTAGAAAAGTTATTTTTACAAAGATGTTGGTACAAGTTCAGTTCAGTAGAGCCATCAGATCTGATTAGGAGAGAGGAGGAGGAGGAGAGAAAGAGGAGAGATGTTTTAACATGACTTTTTTGTTAGGAATGATACAAGTTCACTTCAGTAAACTGCAGCAGAGGAAAGGAAAAGAGACAGAGTGATGATGGAGGAGGAGGAGGTGAAGGGGGTGAAGAGGAGGTGAAGGAGGAGAATGAGGAGGGGAAGGTGAAGGGGAGGAGGTGGAGGAGGAGGAGACTCAGAACAGAAGAATCTTCTTGCTCATTTGTTTTGTGAAGCTGTTAACAGCAGTTCAGTTCAGCAGAGTGCAGCAGATCTTATTAGGAGAGAGGAGACATGTGAGGGAAGGAGGAGAGGAGAGGATCAAAGGGAGGAGAGGAGGGAGAGAGACTCAGAATAGAAACACGTTTTTCTGAAGCTGAGAACAATTCCTCAGTCTGCAGTAGCTGCTGTTAGAAACACTGAGACAAGGAGAAATAAAACTTCCACAGATAGACTTTCCAGTAGAAACCAGTTAGAGGGAAGAAAAGGTTTTCAGGCACGTGTTCATCACTGACAAGACCTTTCTTAGTGTAAGGACTCACTGTCAAAGACTTATTTACACTGCAAAAGATCCACAAGACTGTAAAAGACTTATTAATACTGTAAAATATTTATCAAGACTGTGAAAGACTTAAACTGGGGATAGATTACACATTTTTCAAACCCACATTGGCAACAATTTGACATTGGCCAGAGTCTGCAGTAGTCCAGGGTAGTCCGGGGTAATCCAGGGTAGTTCAGGGTAGTCCAGGGTACTTCAGGTAGTCCAGGGTAGTTCAGGTAGATCAGGGTAGTTCAGGTAGATCAGTGTAGTTCAGGTAGTTTGGGGTAGTTCAGGGTAGATCAGGGTAGTTCAAGGTAGTTCAAGGTAGTTCAGGTAGCCCAGGCTAGTTTAGGGTAGTTCAGTGTAGTCCAGGGTAGTTCCTGGTAGATCACGGTAGTCCAGGCTAGTTCAGGTATTTCAGGATAGTTCAGGTAGTTCAAGGTAGTCCAGGGTACTTCAGGGTACTTCAGGTAGTCCAGGGTACTTTAGGGTACTTCAGGTAGTCCAGGGTAGTTTAGGGTAGTTCAGGTAGATCAGGGTAGTTCAGGGTAGTTCAAGGTAGTTCAGGTAGTCCAGGGTAGTTCAGGGAAGTCCAAGGTAGTTCAGGTAGCCCAGAGTTGTTCAGGGTAGTCCAGGGTAGTTCAGGGTAGTCCAGGGTAGGTCATGTAGTCCAGGGTAGTCCAGGTAGTTCAGGGTAGTCCAGGGTAGTTCAGTGTAGTCCAGGGTAGTTCAGGGTACTTCAGGTAGTCCAGGGTACTTTAGGGTACGTCAGGTAGTCCAGGGTAGTTTAGGGTAGTCCAGGGTAGTTCAGGTAGATCAGGGTAGTTCAGGGTAGTTCAAGGTAGTTCAGGTAGTCCAGGGTAGTTCAGGGTAGTCCAAGGTAGTTCAGGTAGCCCAGGGTTGTTCAGGTAGTCCAGGGTAGTCCAGGTAGTTCAGGGTAGTCCAGGGTAGTTCAGGTAGTCCAGGGTAGTTCAGTGTAGTCCAGGGTAGTTCCTGGTAGATCACGGTAGTCCAGGCTAGTTCAGGTATTTCAGGATAGTTCAGGTAGTTCAAGGAGGTCCAGGGTAGTTCAGGGTAGGAATTTTCAATAGCCAATGAAAATTGAGTTTGCAACAGACGAAGGAAGAGGGGAAAAATACGGAAGTTTACCATCCAACGTACGTGATGGCTGAGCCCGGAAAGAAAACGAAACCTGAATGTCTTCATGCAAATCGCAGCACAAACCACAACTGCTGCAAGCCATATGGGCTGCATGTTTGTTTTGGTATCAAAATATCATGGAAAAATATATTCTCACCAGTGCAGGTGTTCCACGAAAAATGATATTCTCAAGAGAGAACTACGTCCGCTTATTGTCAGTCTTTTGTTTACGGTATATGGTCTTTAGATTTGTGCTCCTCATGACAGCCGTTACTGTGTCTCACAACAGACTGAAAATCTGCAATATTCAGCTGTTAAATTTTCGCTGCTCAACCTTTTCATTGTCACTTATGATTGGAAAAATCTTTTAAGACTGTAAGTCTTATAGACAGCTTAAGACTGTGAAAAACTGAACACTGAAGGACTTCCACTGAACATTTCTGTTTGTTTATTTGTTTATATGGACTGATGCCATACAGTGATGTATGGTTATATATACACATATTAGCTATATCCATTTATGATGGTAAGACGGCACATCTCTCTCTGGCATTTTATAATACATCACATTATTATATCAGCAGTGCTTCTGTGTATGTGTGTCGAATGTTGTAATTGTTTTTTGAACCTTTATTTCTCGGGGAAAGTCGTTCGCTCTGTTCCAGACACTCTGCTGACTCAGCAGGAATAATCTGATCCCTGATCAATACTACGACCTGCAGAACAATCACCATGACCATTACACACACACACACACACTTACAGGATGTAGTCACCCTACCATTACCACTGCCCTCTTCACACACACACACACACACAGTCAGTCCAGCAGTGATCAATACAGCGACCCAGAGGCCGAACAACCTGACGAGTCGCTACAACCTGAAAATATCTGCTGACCATAATATATACAATATCATTATAATAACCTTTATTCATGGACATGAACACAAAAGAGATCAAAGCATAAAAAATGTGAACAAATTAATAAAGAATAACATAAACCCACGTGAATGTTGACGGGGTTATTTGATTTGATTTGATTTGATTTGATTTGATTTGATTTGATTTGATTTGATTTGACGCTATTCAGTTTTGTTGTGTTCTATTTAGTTTTATTTGCTTTTTGTTTTCAGTTATCCACTCCAGGGAGAGAGATGGAGGGAACAGAGAGAGAGACAGAAAGAGAAATTAAAACAGATGACAAATAGGGAAAGGTGACAGGAGACAGGAAAATGGAGGGAGAGGAATGAGAAGAAAGAGGAGGGAAAGAGAAACAAGCTGGGAGACAGAAATAAAAACAGGGAGACAAAGAGGGAGACGGGATGATGAAGGGATGAAAGAGGAGTAAAACTACAGGAGAGGAAGAGAAGAAGAAGGGATGCTGTTGAGAAACAATCAGGAGAGGGCGATTACATCAGCGACCAGCAGGAAGAGAGCAGCTCAACTTACACTCAACTAACATCTGACTTGATTTCATCTTATTTTATTTTAGGGATAGAGACCATGGTTAGAGTACAGGGAGGGTTAGCAATAAAATGCTACCAAACCACTATACCATCAAAATATGCTAAAACAATATTATACTGTATAAATCTGTGTACTACTATCACCAGCTGTTAATCGCCATGATTCAACGTTAGCTAGCAGGTTTACTAGCAAGCTAATTGACGTCATCTTGTTAGCTTTGATGGAAAGTTCCCTGCTATGTATCTGGAACTTCCAAACCAGGAAGTTGTGTCCTTTTGGATGCTGGGTAATTTAGTGTGGTAAACGTAAATTCTATAGATTGAATTCCAGTGAAATCAGGCCGAGGAATAAATATCAGTTCAGTCTGTAACAGATTTCAGGATGGAAACCGCACAGTTTGTAGTTTACTGACATCAAATAATCTGTGATGTAAAGAGACAGGAGGGAAGCAGAGGCAGTGTGTGACTTGTCCTGTGATGTCACTGTCCTGTCCTGTGATGTCACTGTCCTGTGATGGCACTATCCTGTCCTGTGATGTCACTGTCCTGTCCTGTGATGTTACTGTCCTGTGATGTCACTGTCCTGTCCTGTGATGTCACTGTCCTGTCCTGTGATGTTACTGTCCTGTGATGTCACTGTCCTGTCCTGTGATATCACTGTCCTGTGATGTCACTGTCCTGTCCTGTGATGTCACTGTCCTCTCCTGTGATGTCACTGTCCTGTGATGTCACTGTCCTGTCCTGTGATGTCCCTGTTCTGTGATGTCACCGTCCTCTCCTGTGATGTCACTGTCCTGTGATGTCACTGTCCTGTCCTGTGATGTCCCTGTCCTGTGATGTCACTGTCCTCTCCTGTGATGTCACTGTCCTGTGATGTCACTGTCCTGTCCTGTGATGTCCCTGTCCTGTGATGTCACCGTCCTGTCCTGTGATGTCGCTGTCCTGTCCTGTGATGTCACTGTCCTGTTCTGTGATGTCACTTTCCTGTTCTGTGATGTATCTGTCCTGTCCTGTGATGTCACTGTCCTGTTCTGTGATGTCACTGTCCTGCCCTGTGATGTCACTGTCCTGTCCTGTGATGTCACTATCTTGTCCCACTCGCTCCTGATGGGAATTAATATTTACTTCTCTGTTAATCCCAACTAAGCTGGATTTCAGAGGCAGCAGGACTTCAGCCTGGGAAACACACACACACACACACACACACACACACACACAGGTTAATGCATCTGAATGGTCAGATCTGTGTGTGTGTGTGTGTGTGTGTTAACCCTCTAAGCCTTGTTAAGTCACAGTTGACACAGCAGTGATCATATTCAGACCTTGAGAATATAAAAGCAGGGTTAGCAGAGAAAACAGCAGAGAAAAACACCAGGAAGCAGCTGAGCTATCTTCATCATCATCATCATCTTCTTCTTCTTCATCATCTGCATTGTATTTGCTTAGTAAAAAAAAGTGATGCTGTTTTTGATATAAACTGATCTGAGTCAGAAGCTCCTGTTTTAATAATAGCAATAATAGTAATAATAATAATAAAAGTTGACAAAGTTCCAGACATGAAAGACAGAAACAAGTTGAGACAATAGAAGAAGAAGAAGAAGAAGAAGAAGAAGACAACAACAAAGACATACAGTGACTGGTGAGGGGGGAGGGGGGGTGTTTTGGTGTGTGTGTCCTGGGGTTGTCATGAGATTATCTTTGTTAAGGAGGACATTGCCCCACCCCCCTCCCCCGCCCCGATGTGTGACAGAACCTTAAAGAAAAACTCCTAAACCAAACAAAATCATATTTTAACAAAGTCTTCAGTAAACATCTCTGATTGGATATGGATAGAAACAGGAAAACGGATTTCCTACAGTCCCACTATAGCAGCGTTCTCTCTCTCTCTCTCACACACACACACACACACACACACACAGTCAGCCCAGTGATGTATTATTGACAGGTGATGTCTCACTCTAAACTGGTTTCTCCCAGGTTTGGTACTACTGAGAACTGGATGGAGGCTGAATGTAGGTCTGGTCCAGAGAGAGACACTGTGTGTGTGTGTGTGTGTGTGTGTTTCTTCATGTGTGTAACAAAGAGATTGTGTGAGTGAGAGAGAATACAGAACTACAGAAAGAGAAAAGTTGTGTGTGTTCTGTGTTTTGCTGTTTTGTTGTTTATTCCCAGCAGATTTTCTCTAAAATGTGTGTGTGTGTGTGTGTGTGTGTGTGTGTGTGTGGCATCTGGCCAGTGTGTGTTGTCCATTAACATTTGGGACTAATGCCAGAGAAACACACTCCACAGCTGGCAGATATCACCACACACACACACACACACACACACACACACACACACACGCACACACAGGCTTAGTACAGACTGACATACATTTCTAGAGAAAGCAGGCGGTCAGAATAATGACACATTAGGCCGACCGGTCGATGGAAAGCGATGCTGTGGTGTGAAGCATTATGGGAACTGTAGTCCTGTACTGAGCTCAGGCTGTTAGAAACACAGTCTGGAGACAGATAGATAGATAGATAGATAGATAGATAGATAGATGGATAGATAGATAGATAGATAGATAGATAGATAGATAGATAGATAGATAGATGGATGGATGGATAGATGCAGCAGTTTCCTTCTCTCTGAACTATTGTCATCCTCATCATCATCTTCATCACCATCCTCATCCTCTTCACCATTGTCATCATCACCATCATCACGAACAACAACCATCACCATTAATATTCATCA
Organism: Centroberyx gerrardi; assembly: GCF_048128805.1. Lineage (NCBI taxonomy): Eukaryota > Metazoa > Chordata > Actinopteri > Beryciformes > Berycidae > Centroberyx > Centroberyx gerrardi. The sequence continues at coordinate 1,535,267 of NC_136010.1, forward strand.
CCATCATCATCATCGCCAACTTTATCACCATGGTCATCATCATCATCATCGCCACTGACATCATCACCTTCATCTTCAAAACAGCTGTCATCAAGATCTTCATCCTCAGCATCCTCTTCCTCCTGCTGACAGTAACAGTGACTCATCTGGACGGAATCGCCCTTTACTGCCCATCAATAACATCAGCTGCTGCTCAGGTTACACACTGCCTGTCTGTCTGCCTGTCTGTCTGTCTGTCTGTCTGTCTGTCTGCCTGCCTGCCTGTCTGCCTGCCTGCCTGTCTGCCTGCCTGTCTGTCTGTCTGTCTGCCTGCCTGTCTGTCTGCCTGCCTGTCTGTCTGTCTGTCTGTCTGCCTGCCTGTCTGTCTGTCTGTCTGCCTGCCTGCCTGCCTGTCTGCCTGCCTGCCTGTCTATCTGTCTGTCTGTCTGTCTGTCTGCCTGCCTGTCTGTCTGCCTGCCTGTCTGTCTGTCTGCCTGCCTGTCTGTCTGCCTGCCTGTCTGTCTGTCTGTCTGCCTGTCTCTCTCTCTCTCTCTCTCTCTCTCTCTCTGTCTCTCGCCCATAGATACTAATACAATAATTTAATATAAAATGTGCACAAGTAGAAGCAAGTTTAACATTCAGACAATATTTACAGATATTTTATAAGCAAATAGAGAGAGAGAGAAATAAATAGAGAGACAGAGAGAGATAGAAAAATAAACAGAGAGAGACAGAAATAGAGAGAAGCAGCGAGAGAATCTGGAGCATTACGTCATGTTGGCAGACCAGTCACGCCCCCCGTCCCCTCTCCCCCCTCCCCTCCCTGCAGCATCCGGGCTCTGATTGGTCCATCTCCGGTGGCCTATTAATCCCATTGGCCGATCCGGCTCGGCTGCGGACCGGAGAGAGGACAGGCCTTCCGCTGCGAGAGAGAGGGAAGCCTGGGATAAAAGGAGGAGCAGCAGGAGGAGGAGGAGGAGGAGCAGGAGGAGCGGAGCGCAGCCGGACACATTCTGCTTTCTTCTCAGTGATAATCCCAGAATAAGAACCGAGCAGCTGGAACATCTGGAGCAAGAAAATCTGTTTTTCTTCAGTTTTCGGATGAGATTTGGTTCGGAGCGGCGGAGCTGCAGGCGGAGCGGAGCGGAGCAGAGGTGAGAGCATCATGGGCGTCTTTCCTCTGACCCGACGGTCCGCACACAACTACAGCACAACTACACAGATTATTATAGGAATATTATAGAGATACCATAGATATCACATCCCAAAATATACCGGGAAGACTACCAGATTACAAATTGTCATAAAGTATGATAAGGTCACTGCAAACTCACTGCTGAGTGCTATACACACACTGTAAGACTCTATAGGAATATTATAGGGATATTATAGGAATAGTATTGTTTATATTGAATTTTATTTTATTGTTTATTTTATAGTGATACCATAAATACCATAACCCAAAATGCACCGGATAGCAGATAGCAGTGTAAACTATGATAAGGTCACTGCAAATTCACTGCTGAGTACTATAGACACTGTAAGACTATAGGAATGTTATAGGGATATTATAGGAATCGTATTGTTTTTATTGAATTTTATTTTATTGTTTATTTTATAGTGATGCCATAGATGCCATAACCCAAAATATACCGGATAGCAGGTAGCAGTGTAAACTAACAACTCACTGCTGAATACAGTAGACACACTATGAGACTCTATAGGAATATTATAGGATATTATGGAAGATAAAAAATACCACAAAGTACCATAACTAAACACTGTAAACTCCTTACTGAGAACTACAGATACTCATAAGTCTCAGTAGGAATGTTATATTTTTTATAGTAATATTATGGATATCATGTCTCATGTACAGATACTAGATAACTGACTGTTGAGTGCTGTAGACACACTATGAGTTCCTATAGGAATATTATAGGAATATTCATATTATTCTAATATCTATTTATAACAAAGAAGATGATTGTGTGTGTGTGTGTGTGAGAGAGAGAGAGAGAGAGAGAGAGAAAGAGAGAGAGAGACAGAGCGAGAGAGCGAGCTTGAAGACAGTAATAGTAATAGTTTTTGGTCTTGGCTAGTAGTTTTGGGTCAGGACTAGTAGTTTTCTGTCTGGGGCCTGGGCTAGTAGTTTTTGTTCTGGGCTAGTAGTTTTTGGTCTTGGCTAGTAGTTTTGGGTCAGGACTAGTAGTTTTTGGTCTTGGCTAGTAGTTTTTGGTCTGGGCTAGTAGTTTTTGGTCTGGCCTAGTAGTTTTTGGTCTTGGCTAGTAGTTTTTGGTCTTGGCTAGTAGTTTTGGGTCAGGACTAGTAGTTTTTGGTCTTGGCTAGTAGTTTTTGGTCTGGGCTAGTAGTTTTTGGTCTGGCCTAGTAGTTTTTGGTCTTGGCTAGTAGTTTTTGGTCTTGGCTAGTAGTTTTGGGTCAGGACTAGTAGTTTTTGGTCTTGGCTAGTAGTTTTTGGTCTGGGCTAGTAGTTTTTGGTCTGGCCTAGTAGTGTATGGTCTGGACTAGTAGTTTTTGGTCTTGGCTAGTAGTTTTGGGTCAGGACTAGTAGTTTTTGGTCTGGACTAGTAGTTTTTGGTCTTGGCTAGTAGTTTTAGGTCAGGACTAGTAGTTTTTGGTCTTGGCTAGTAGTTTTTGGTCTGGGCTAGTAGTTTTTGGTCTGGCGTAGTAGTTTATGGTCTGGACTAGTAGTGTTTGGTTTTGGCTAGTAGTTTTTGGTCTGGGCTAGTAGTTTTTGGTCTGGCGTAGTAGTTTATGGTCTGGACTAGTAGTGTTTGGTTTTGGCTAGTAGTTTTGGGTCTGGGCTAGTAGTTTTAGCTCTGTGTGTGTGTGTGTGTGTGTGTTTCACTCATTGAAACTGAGTGTACTTTAGCAAAACTGTCACTGTTCTGCACAGTGTGGGAGGGAACTATCAAGTGTGTGTGTGTGTGTGTGTGTGTGTGTGTGTGCGTGTGTGTGTTGCACCTTTGTCTCAGAACAAGTAAAGATGAAAGCAGACCTGACCTTGAGTTAGCTTTCCTCTCCTCTCTCCTCTTTCTTCCTCTCCTCCTCCTCCTCCTCTCCAGTGTGTATGACACTCATCTCTCTCCTCTTTCTCTCTCTCCATCTTCTATTCTATCTCTCTCGCTCTCCACTATCCCTTTCTTTATCGCTCTTTCTCTGCTTTCCTCTGTTCTCTCTCTCTCTCTCTCTCTCTCTCTCTCTCTCTCTCTCTTCATATTCACTCTGACAGCAGTCAAGGCCGCTGAGACGAAGCGAGAGAATGACTCAGAAAGGGAGAGACTGATTGAAGGAGTTTTAGAAAAAGAGAGAAAATTCGACAGAGTGATGGAAAGAAAAAGAGAAAGTGGGATTAGTTGAGATGTTATGTAATAATTCTTCTCAAACTTTACCAGAAAAGTAGGTCAGTTAACACTCGGCTGGTTATTAAATCAAGTCTGGAAACACACAGTTCAGATTTGAAGAGTTTTCACAATAACACAATTTTATTTCCTTCAATTAACTAGATACTGATCGATAGAAGCTTTACAGTTTCCTCTCCAACCTGACAGCAGCTGAGTCTCATGATGGAGGAACATGTAGAACTGTGTGTTAGTTAATAAAGTGTAAATCTGTAGAACTGTGTGTTAGTTAATAAAGTGTAAATCTGTAGAACTGTGTGTTAGTTAATAAAGTGTAAATGTGTAGAACTGTGTGTTAGTTAATAAAGTGTAAATCTGTAGAACTGTGTGTTAGTTAATAAAGTGTAAATCTGTATGAAGCAGCTAGAAACAGAGAGCAGCTGAGTCAGCTTGTTGTGGTGTGGCTGTAGATCCATTCAGTAATGTTCTCAGTAAAAGTGAATAGTGTGATAAGGTGGATTTGGTTACTGTGACACAGTAAACTGTCTTGTCTTTAGCCCTCCAAGATGGCCGCCAGAGGGGGGGGGATTTGTAGAAAAATGCTGAAATACTGAATGTGTTTTACTGACTGACCGCAGCGCTGTGGGAAAATAGAACTCATTATTCATATAAACCAGACTGAAGATGAGTTTTCAGGAGAACCGACATTAAACCAGCGGAGCCGGAAGGAACGTTCCTCCTGTGGGAATCAGTCCGGCGTCTTTATACAAACAGACTTTTCAGGCCGACTTCCTAAAAAATGAAATAACTCCAGTAGATAAAGCTTTTATGTTGAAAACCAACATGTTCCAGCTCAGCACACACTCTGAGGAGAAAGGGTTCTAAACGGAACCACAAAATGGTTCTTTAGGCTCATACCACAGCAGAACCCTTTATAGTGCTGTAAAGAAGCTTTTTAGATTAGGTTCTCTATAGCACCGTGCTGAAATTGATCTACATAGAACCTTCATGGTGTAAAGAACCATTTAGAGCATATGAAATGCTCCAAACCAGCAGTATTAAAAGAACCTTTTAAGAACCACACTGGGTTCTTTATTTCTATTTACCAGTTTATTTATTTTAACCAATCAGAGGGTTCTTTGAGTCATTACTGTTCCATACAGAACCACTACCTTAACCAGAGAACCCTGGAAGAACCCTTCTTTATTATACTTATTAATATATTTATTATACTAGATAATACATATATTCCATGACATTCAAAATGGCCGCCTCCTCCAAGATGACTCAGCAGGAGGAAGCAGAGCGGTGGAACCATCGCTACTCATTTAGAAAGAAAATAAATGAGTAAAGATGTAATTTGTTACTGTGTTCGTTATATTACTTTACTAAGTGATCCGTTATGCTAATTGTTTGTTATATTCACATTAACAACGTTAACAGAAGACCGATCAGCTGCTCTTTAAACCAAACCAGTTCTTTGGAATAACAAGAACCCAAAAAGTTTGAATGGAAAATAAATAAATTGCCACAAAAGCGTATATAGCTTATATAAAAAAGACTTAATTTAACGAGCCGATTGAGCTTCAACATGGTAATGAAGCAGAATAATGAATCTGCGTCTCGTCGTCTCTGTCGGAGATTCAGGCTGAATCTGGCCTGAGGAGGCAGAACATCAAACTGCTGACTTCACAGTTTCTGGTTCCCTCAGCAGAACCACAGGAACCAGAGGAACCAGAGGAACCAGAGGAACCAGAGGAACCGTCACCGACGGGCAAAAACCACCAGTTTGTCGCAAGAATGCTCATTTACTTTCTGACTCCCATGTAGATTTGTTTATGTCCATTTTCAGTGCAATTCAAATTGTAGGCCTACTGTCTCATTTATTTTGCAGACAGGCAATAGAAACACATAGTGAAAGCAAGTAAAAATAATAAAAAACTCAATAAAACAAGTAACAAGCTGCCATCCAGACGAACATCATGTGAGAAACTAGTTTGAACAGTTTCCATGACCCAACATGCTCAACACATTCCACACATAAATGATAATGGAAAAAGAAAAACACCAAAAGTCACTGATGTTTTTTATCCATGACAGCAGTGATTTGTTGTTGTATGTAATCCATCACATCCTGTGTGGTTTGTTTTATTTAGTCTCCATCTTTTATTTAGTCCCCCCCCGTGAGAAGGCTCCGCCCCTCTGAGTCCAGCACCAGTTAGTCTTCTGCATCCTCTTCTTCTTTTATCACTCGTATTTAAAACGTCTCACTTCTCTTCATAGCATTCTGTTCCATCAGCGCACGGCCATCTTGGTTGGAAAATAACAGGTGACTGTAACCAGATGACAGCCACAGCCAATGAGCTGTGTGCATGGTGAAGCACCTTACTGGTATGAAAGGCTTGTGACATTATGGAAGACTATGAATATTTTATCACTGTGTAACTAAACTAAACCAGAGCTGACAGGTTTAAAGAATATTTCAGGCTTCCTGTTTTAATCTGTATTTTAATCTGCTCCTCATCTACCAGCAGGAACACTGGGTGACCTCTGACCTTTCGCCTCCTTATTATTGGTTGCTTGTAGTGTTGGTGATGTAGGAGCTGAAGCTGATTCTTCTGCTGACCTCAGTCGAGTCTCTGTGGATAAATGACTATAAAGGAATATAAATGCAGATGGTAGATCTGATCGTGTAGTTTCACTTTCTGGTGTTTTGTGTTTCCTCAGATGGACGAAATCTCATTTTGGAAGCAAACTCCTTGCATGAATCTCTGGTTATTATTAGCATGTAGTGGTGCAGGTCTGACTGCAGAAACAAACACCCACCACAGAGAGGGGGGGGGGGGGGGGGGGGAGAGAGAGAGAGAGAGAGCGACAAAGAGAGAGAGAGAGAGGGAGAGAGAGAGTTAATTAGCAGCGTGGGTTAGTTTGTTCTATATTTGTGTCTCCTCCCACCTTGAAGAGGTTATGGGTGTGTGTGTGTGTGTATGTGTGTGTTGTCAGCTTGGCTGTCATTGCAGCCTGGACGAACAATGTTGAGTTGAAGATGGTTCTATGTGTATGTCAGCGTGTGTGTGTGTATGTGCAAGTGTGTGTGTGTGTGTGTGTGTGTACATGTATGTCCGTCCGTCCGTCTCCATCAGTCTGACCGTTCATAGCTAATTAACCGTCGTCTCCTGCTCTCCTCCAATCACAGCGTCTGCAGCAGGACACTTAACGAGGCGCTCACAGCTCGTTAAATAATTAATATCTCATCAATATTCCATCTGCTGAGCGGGGGGGTGGGGGATGGGGGGGCAGGAGAGGAAGAGAAAGGAGAGGAGGAGATTTGTTCAGATGTTAGAGAGGAGAGAAAACGCCTCAAATCTGTCGTTAACAGGAAGAAGGCTGGTTAGATATTTAGTGTTTCACTTCTCTACGAAGATGTATTAGTTACACCAAATAAGAAGAAGAAGAAGAAGAAGAAGAAGAAGAAGATCAATTAGTTAACAGAGAGAATTCGTTCCATTTGCTGAGTTCCAGTGAAAATGTGAAGTCAGTTTGGCATTCAGCTCGGCTCCAGCTTCAACACAGGAAACCAACATCAACAACACACTGCACACACACACACACACACACACACACACACACACACACACACACACACACACACCATACCTGTCACATTACACACAGTGAATCAGTCAGAGTGCAGACAGGAGTAGCTGTTATGTCGGTTATATTTGGCAACGTTAGCTAGCTAGTTAGCATAGAAGGTTAGCAGCTGTAAGTGGAAGTTCACACTTCAGATGTGTTGAAACGTTTCCCACACAGCTGCTGACAGGTCTGACAGGTCTGACAGGTCTGACAGGTCTGACAGGTCTGACAGGTCTGACAGGTTTAAGGTGATGTGATGCTGAGGATCAAACTGAAATGTATTCTCAGGATTATAAACATGATGAAAATAAAGCTGAGTAAAGTTTAGTGAGCTGTGTGTTTGGCAGCAGAGTGATGATGCAACTAAAACCTACGAAGGTCGAGAAATAGTTTTCATCACTGTCTTTGTCTGTCTGTCTGTCTGCCTGTCTGTCTGTCTGTCTGTCTGTCTGTCTGTCTGTCTGTCTGTCTGTCTGCCTGTCTGTCTGTCTGTCTGTCTGTGTCAAATTAAAGAGAGAGATGCATTAAAAAGCCTGGAAGTACTACAGTAGATGGTAGTATGGTGTAGTATTACTGTAGTACCGTCTGTCAGATTTCCGTCCGTTTTGACGGACAGAAAGTTCAACCAGCTGAACTTTTTCTGGACGGATTCGTCAGCGTCCGTTCAGCCAATCAGATCGTTCCTACGTTGGTTCTGTAGAAACTAGCGGCGAACACAGAGGAAAGGCTGGTGGAGCGTTGGGATGACTGCAGGTTTCAGATCAGTTTCTTATTGAGTTTATACAGTAGAGTCTGTTTCTTCGTTATGAGCAAAGCTTCCTGTTCTTCTGCCTCGCCGCCATGTTGACGCTCAGAACAAAACAACACACAAATCTATCATCAATAGTTCTGTCTGTTTTCTGATGGATCGGGTTAAAGCACGTGCACGCTGCTGGACACGTGCACTCCTCCAGGAGAAGACAGCAGGTAGTGGATTAACTGTCTGACCTGCAGCTGTCTGCTGCTGCTCTGTTTTACTGATAAACTCAACAAGGTGATGATCATAAACTACAACTAAAAGTACAACTACAACTACTGCAACTAAAGCTAAAACTACAACTACTGCAACTAAAGCTAAAACTACAACTATAACTACAACTACTGCAACTAAAGCTATAACTACAACTACTGCAACTAAAGCTAAAACTACAACTATAACTACAGCTACTGCAACTAAAGCTATAACTACAACTACTGCAACTAAAGCTAAAACTACAACTATAACTACAACTACTGCAACTAAAGCTAAAACTACAACTATAACTACAGCTACTGCAACTAAAGCTAAAACTACAACTATAACTACAACTACTGCAACTAAAGCTAAAACTACAACTATAACTACAACTACTGCAACTAAAGCTAAAACTACAACTATAACTACAACTACTGCAACTAAAGCTAAAACTATAACTACAACTACTGCAACTAAAGCTAAAGCTAAAACTACAACTATAACTACAACTACTG
>NC_136010.1:1548752-1551579 GCF_048128805.1 Centroberyx gerrardi
CCTCTCTGTGTTTCCGTCCAGCTCCAGATGACTCCGCCTCCTCTCGACCTTTAGAGGAAGTCGTCGTCACCGTTTAGCCGTCGCTTCCTCTCTGCTCCGCCCCGCTGCATCATGGGCTCTGCGGTTCTCTTCGTGCTCCTCCTTTCCCTGATGACATCATCTGCGTGTGCCGGAGGGGGCGGAGCCAGCCAAGGTAAAGAGCAGACGCGCAGCAACATCCCGCATCAGCAACATTCCCCCATTATTTTTATGCTATTCTTATCTGTATTACTGTTCTTATTATGACTGTCAGTATGATGATGTAACCCTGCTGTCTGTGTGTGTGTGTGTGTGTGTGTGTGTGTGTGTGTGTGTGTGTGTGTGTGCAGGAGTGCTGTGCCCCCTGCAGTGTGTGTGTGAGACTCGGCCCTGGTACACTCCTCAGTCCGTCTTCCATCAGGCCAAAACCATCGACTGCAACGAGCTTCACCTCCACTCTGTACCAGGAAACATGTCCGCCGACACACAGGTAGAGAGACGGGTAGAGAGAGACGGGTAGAGACAGACAGGTAGAGACAGACAGGTAGAGAGAGACGGGTAGAGAGAGACAGGTAGAGAGAGACGGGTAGAGACAGACAGGTAGAGAGACGGGTAGAGAGAGACAGGTAGAGAGAGACGGGTAGAGACAGACAGGTAGAGAGACGGGTAGAGAGAGACAGGTAGAGAGAGACGGGTAGAGACAGACAGGTAGAGAGACGGGTAGAGAGAGACAGGTAGAGAGAGACGGGTAGAGACAGACAGGTAGAGAGAGACGGGTAGAGAGAGACGGGTAGAGACAGACGGGTAGAGAGACGGGTAGAGAGAGACGGGTAGAGAGAGACGGGTAGAGAGAGACAGGTAGCGACACACAGGTAGAGAGAGACGGGTAGAGAGAGACGGGTAGAGAGAGACAGGTAGAGAGAGACTGGTAGAGAGAGACAGGTAGAGAGAGACGGGGTAGAGACACACAGGTAGAGAGAGACGGGTAGAGAGAGACGGGTAGAGAGAGACGGGTAGAGAGAGACAGGTAGAGAGAGACAGGTAGCGACACACAGGTAGAGAGAGACAGGTAGAGAGAGACGGGTAGAGAGAGACGGGTAGAGAGAGACAGGTAGAGAGAGACAGGTAGCGACACACAGGTAGAGAGAGACGGGTAGAGACAGACAGGTAGAGACTAGGGTTGTCGCGGTGGGCGGTGTTACCGGTGGCATTAGCCCCACACCGGGAATACCTTTATTTTGTATTTTGTAAAATAAAAGCACATATTCAGAGCTTCCATGTTCAAGTTAGGCTACAAAATGATAAATGGACATACTAACAACACACTGATCGCTAAATCTGATCACTAATATGACAGATTAGGATGAATAGGATTCATTATTTGTCCTTACCTAGTGACAGCAGTGTGTCCAGTACAATCCAATGGTAGCCTAATGATCACACCGAGAAGCGTCGCTAGAAACGCGTCTCCACCAAAACCGTTGTTTTCCTGTGGTACGGTGCGCCTGGCGCGTGCTCTTCTCTTGCGACGCGCGTCGCGTTTTTCTGGCGGTTTTTAGGCGCACATAAAAGTTAAAATATTCTCAACTTTTCAGCGCAAGGCGCGGAGTCGCACCGCTCGTCAATGTCACATTTGGGCCAGGCAACCAATCAAATCAAGCAGAAGGCGGGCTTTCCTTCCTGTTTTGGTGCGGTTTGATGTGGTGGGAACGGCAGGACAGAGGAAAACACAAATGAAAAGCTGGTATTAGCGGTCTTTAACCCGGTCCCACACACAGCCCCGCTCCTCAGGCCGTCAAGCTGTTTTGCCCGACGCGGTCTGCCGAGGCGTTTTGAAGCGGATGCGCCTGTAGCGACTCTAGAATCTGCACTGCACTCACATTAACTACCTGAGTGTTGAGCAGTGTTATAAATCGCTGATTAAAAAGTGTTACGTTTACAAATGCCGTTAACGTGAGTTTGGAGAGGAATTATAAATTTCACTTTCATTGTAGTGACGCTGACTTTGACAGCGCTCAGACCCTCTAGTGGCGACAGGCGGTATAACCGGTGTTGAGGAGGGAAACGACACCGGTGTCAAAATGACACCACCGTGACAACTCTAGTAGAGACAGACAGGTAGAGAGAGACGGGTAGAGAGAGATGGGTAGAGAGAGACAGGTAGAGAGAGACGGGTAGAGAGAGATGGGTAGAGAGAGACAGGTAGAGAGAGACGGGTAGAGAGAGATGGGTAGAGAGAGACAGGTAGAGAGAGAAACAGACAGAAAACAGATTTCTGATAAAACTGTAAAGCCTCTATATATTTCTATAATATATAATATATAATATTTAATATTTAATATTTAATATATAATATCATACATCATAGTGTAATGTGTGTGTGTGTGTTGCAGGTTCTGCTGCTGCAGAGCAACAACATCTCCTCCATCACCACTGAACTGCAGAGTCTGAACAACCTGACTGAGCTGGACCTGTCCCAGAACCACTTCACACAGGTACACACACACACACACACACACACACACACACACACACACACACACACACACACACAACCTGACTGAGCTGGACCTGTCCCAGAACCACTTCACACAGGTACACACACACACACACACACACACACACACACACACACACACAACCTGACTGAGCTGGACCTGTCCCAGAACCACTTCACACAGGTACACGCACACACACACACACACACACACACACACACACACACACACACACAACCTGACTGAGCTGGACCTGTCCCAGAACCACTTCACACAGGCACACACACACACACCGAACTCCAAAGTCTGAC
>NC_136010.1:1551779-1596779 GCF_048128805.1 Centroberyx gerrardi
CCTCACGGTGCTCAGCACTAAAAATAGGTGAGGTCCCTGTTTTGGGTCGTAAGCGAAGCTGAAAAAGAAACTTATTTTAGGAAATAATGAAAAAACAGCGGCAGGGTTTTTCCCACAGGTCTTTGGACACGCCCCCTGACCCCATCAGGCTCCACCTGAGCTCTGGTAGACTGGTGCCCATCAACAGTCACTGGTTCAAGTCCCTGCCTACTCTAGCCTACTGTACTCTACTGTACTCTACTGTACTGTACTCTACTGTACTCTACTGTACTCTACTGTACTGTACTCTACTGTACTCTACTGTACTCTACTGGACTGTACTCTACTGGACTGTACTGTACTGTACTGTACTGGACTGTACTGTACTCTACTGGACTGTACTGTACTGTACTGTACTGGACTGTACTGTACTCTACTGGACTGTACTCTACTGGACTGGACTGTACTGTACTGGACTGTACTGTACTCTACTGGACTGTACTCTACTGTACTGGACTGTACTGGACTGTACTGTACTCTACTGTACTGTACTGTACTGTACTTGTACTGTACTGTACTGTACCCTGATCTAACTACTCTAATCTAAGTCTACTACTACTACAGCACTACTTCTTTAAGCTATTGTTCTCTACTCTGCTCTCCTCCAGGCTCCATATTGTGATTTAGATTTGTTTTTAGATGAATTGTTCAGCTGTTCTCTACTTGACTTGTTTCTCTACTCTCTCTCTCCTCCAGGCTCCATCTGAACTCGAACCGCCTGGTGTCCATCGACAGCCGCTGGTTCGAGTCTCTTCCCTCTCTGGAGATCCTGATGATCGGGGAGAATCCCCTCCTGGGTCTGCAGGACAGGAACTTCGTGCCGCTGTCCCGCCTGCACAGCCTGGTGCTGGCCGGCGTGGGGCTGAGCGGCGTCCCGCCCGGAGCCTTCCTGGGCCTCGACTACCTGGAGAGCCTCTCCTTCTACGACAACCAGCTCAGGTCCGGCCCACATCCGTCTGTCGTGTCAGTTTGTTCTGTTTCAAGGCTTGAATGGAGTCTGTTTTGTTCAAGTTTGAGTTATTAGTAAAGTTTGTTCTGCTTTGAGGTGTAAATTATTAACTTTGTTTCCATGTTGAAAATCAAAACTAACTTTATTCACACCCCGAGACAGAACAAAATGAACTTAATTTACACCTCAAAATTCAACAAAATTAATTTTGTTGAATTGGTTTTTCCTGGCATGAATAAAGTTATTTTGTTTTGTTATGTGCTGTTTTGTGAGTGTAAAGTTAGTTTTGACTTTTTTTGTCCTGTTTGCGGGATAAATAAAGTGAATTTTGTCTCACCTGTCAGGTCCGTTCCTCGGGACGCTCTGAGCGCGCTCCCTAACCTGAAGTTCCTGGATCTGAACAGGAACCCGATCGGTCGAGTCCAGGAGGGAGACTTCCAGAACCTTCTGCACCTGGAGGAGCTCAGGTCGGTCAGTGAAGACCAGGACCCAGAGTCACTAACACCTGACCTTCAGTACAGTCAGGCTGCGTTCACACAGCAGTGATTCTTCAAGAGCGACCGCCTTTTCTGCGCCTTGTGGCCGCTCCGCATTTATTTTGATATAAAAAAGGTGGTGGCTGTTTAAAAAAACGCTGTGTGTGAACACAACCTTAGATAACTCTGTACCAAGTCTTATCTAACAACAAAATCTTCTCAGAGAGGGTTCCACAGGACAAAATGTTGTATGTTCTGGTCTAATGTGGATCTGTTTGGGTTCCTGGAGATGGAGCAGTTTGTGAAGCGCTGCTCTGTTGTGTACTTTGAGTTTTTAATGTAATAAATCCGTCTGTGTGTTTGCTGTCAGTCTGAACAACATGGAGGAGCTGCTGCTGGTGGAGCGAGGAGCGTTCAGGAACCTGCCAGAAATGGCCAAACTGGAACTTTACAACAATCCAAGACTGTCCTACATAGACCCACAGGCCTTCAGGTAAGTGTCTGTCTGTCTGTCTGCCTGTCTGCCTGTCTGACTTTTTATTGACTCAGTTTCTCCAGTCTTAGCACTTTTCAAACTGAACACTGAACACTTGAATCATTACAGAACAATTTGTAGTTTTACAGAAAAGTTGCAAAAATCCAAATCAGATTGTTTTATCATGGCGGGACTCTGACTCTTCTTCTTATTCTCCTTCTTCTTCTGCTTTTCCCTTTCCTATCTATCTCAAATACAATTTACTCACAGTTTTCTTCTTCTTCTTCTTCTTCTTTTTCTTCTGCTTCTTCTCCTTCTTCTTATCCCCTTCCTATCTGACTGTCTTGCAAAAATGCTATTTTACTAACTAATAACAAATTTGTACAAATGAGCTAAAACCAGACTCTAAACTCTAAACTCTAAACTGGTCTAAACTCTTTTTCTCTTCTTCTTCTCCCCCCCCCCCAGTGAGCTGGGCTCTCTTCGTACGCTCCTCCTCCATAACAACCAGCTGACTCTGTTGCCCCGCCCCCTCCTCTCCTCGCTCCCCTCTCTGGAGGAAGTGTCTCTGCACTCCAACCCGCTGCGCTGCGACTGCCTGGCCAGCTGGGGGCCGCACCTCGGCAACCGATCGGATCTCAAGCTGCTGGAGGCGTCCGTCACGCTCTGCTCCTCCCCCCCGCAGCTGGTGGGCCAGGAGCTTCAGGAGGTGGTGTCTATTGGCTGGGGGGCGGTCGGGGGCGGGGCTAACAGCTGCCTGCCTCACATCTCGCCTCACGCCTTCCCGCCGGTGATGAACGTCAGCGCCGGACAGCCAATCACGCTGGAGTGCTGGGCCAACGCTGACCCCGCCCCCCAGTTCTACTGGGTGACGCCCACTGGAGACAAGGTGGGCGGTGTGTGTGTGTGTGTGTGTGTGTGTGTGTGTGTGTGTGTGTGTGACTGGGACTGCATCATTGATGGGGGAAGACATGTTTAGTGTTGATTTGATGGATTGATTGATTAACTGATTGACAAACTTTATTGATCCCCAAGGGGAAACAGAGGAAGCCATACAGCCAAGCCAAGGAGGGAAAGATTCATCAAAATGTGTCAGATTTTTTGTTGTTAATTGATTGTAAAGCTTGAAAAGATATTTTAGCTCTGTTAAGGGTTAGGGTTAGGGTTAGGGTTAGGTTAGGGTTAACCCTAACCCTAACCCTAAGATAAATCTGTGAGGGATTTTTGTGTGTAGGAAGAATTTAGCAATTAGTAACTTGTTTGTATGGTTAAAATAACAGATGATGACCCTTGAATTCATAACAGCTGTACCTCCTACCTGGACGCATCACCACAGTATCCATAACCACAGTACAGAGCGCCATCTACAGTGTTACTGCAGTAGTGAAGCATATTATTGTCATGTATGTTCCCATTTTCCTTCAGCCAATTAAAACCTTCTCTTCCCTTATTTCCCGGTCAGGTGACCTCGGAGGCTGTGGCTGCACCGATCATATCAGAGCAGGGGCGTGGCCTAACCAGGAAGCGGAGCAGGAAGCACCGCGTGTCGAGCCCCGGGGCGCTGGTCATCGAACATGTGGAGCCGTCAGACGCAGGTCAGCTGACTGAAACTCAAACTTCTGCATGTGGAGTTATGAAATTCGGCATTATTAGTAGTTTTTACATTTCACACATGGGAACAAACCAAAGTCTCACAGTAAAGATTCGTACCTCGCTCTTCTCTCTGAGGCTGAACCTGGGTTTCTCATGTTCTCCAAGAACAAATGATAACTTCTGAAACCAAAGTTTGGGATTATCTTTTTAATTTGGGATAATACTCTTCTCTAATTCTCACAGTCTTGTGTGATCGCAGTCGGTGTTTATAATATACAAGTCAGTTTTGGTTTGTGACAGGATTTCGGTTCTGCGTTGTCTCTGTCCAGGTCTGTACACCTGTGTAGCGTGGAACATGGAGGGCGCTGACACGAAGAGCGTGTCGGTGTTTGTGGACTCCCAGGAGTCCCGGGGCTCCTGGCAGGGCGTGCGGCCCGGCCAAGAGGAGCCGTGGCTGGGCAACTCATCCAGCGCCGCAGCCTCTCTGGTGGTGCTGGCTAAGGTAAAACTGACTCTGTTTACATACATGTACTGCTTTATTAGACTCTATACAGTGCTGACTCATGCTAATAATGCTTCTTCTTCTTCTTCTTCTTCTTCCTCTTCTTCTTCTTCTCATTATTGCTCAGGTGGTGCACGCCCAGTCAGTGGTGCTGGAGTGGAAGCTGTATTCGTCTGTGGGTCAGAACCAGCAGGACCCCCCCCCTCCTCTGCCCCGATGGACCAGCGCCACCGTTCACATAGACAATCCTCAGATCAGCTACACCGCCAAGGCAAGGACAGACCGGTCAATCAATCAATCAATCAATCAATCAGTCAAACAACCTGTCAGTCAGTCAGTCAGTATATTAGCAGCCCAGTAATAAAAATGAAAATTAGGAAGAGCCATGCCTCCATTTTGCTCAGGTCTTTGAAGATACTGTAGATTCCAAATAAATGAAGAAATCTGAGAGTCAAGTTTTTGACATTAAATCTGATTTACTCACCCTATGAAGGAGAGGGATAGTGCTGGTGACCAGGTGACCACCTGGTTAAATCTTGTTTAGTTTAGTGATCTAGCAATTTACAGAAATTGTGTTTGAAAATGTGTTTGAGGTCTCTTGTAACAGTGACACCCAAATATGTAAACCAGTCTTTCACTATCTTGGATCTTGATTGATTGGAAATAATTTGCTCTTATGATGGCAGGCGAAGAGACAGTAGGATTAGACACATAGAGCAAGAGGTCGTCTTCATAGAGTGAAACCTTATGTTCTATATCCCCCCTCCACACCAGAAATGAGTTGGCTATCCCATATGGATATAGCTAAGGGCTCGATAGCTAACGCAAAGATCAAAGGACTCAGTGGACATCCTTGACTTGTTCCACGGAAAGGTTCGGAGTAACGGTTGTTTGTTGAAACAGTGTCTGTGTATAGAAGTCTAATGCAGGAGGTGAACACTGGACCAAATCCAAAATTTGGAAGTGTCAAAAACAAATAATTCCACTCTTCCCTGTCAGATGCCCTCTCTGAACCCATGGAAAGAAGTTGCTTGGGAGAATAGAGAATATTAAAAAGACGGCAAATGTTGAAGGAGGAGTAACGATTCTTAATAAAACAAGTTTGGTCAGGAGATATAACAGTAGGGAGGACACGTTCCAACCTTTTTCTTCTCTCTCTCTCTCTCTCTCTCTCTTTCTCTCTCTCTCTCTCTCTCTCTCTTTCAGGTTCCAGTTGATGTTCAGGAATATAACCTGACTCACCTCCTCCCCGCCACCGAGTATCATGTCTGCCTGACCGTCTCCTCCTCCCCTCCCTCCTCCTTCTCCTCTCCTCCCCCCACCTCCCCCGCTCCCACCTCCTCCTCTTCCTCCTCCTCCTCCTATTCCCCCTCTTCCTCCTCCTCTTCCCCCACCCCTCCCTCCTCCTCCTCTTCGCCCGTCCACACCTCCTGCCTGAACGTCACCACTAAGGAGGCGGGTTTCTCGGTGGAGCTGGTGGCATCGCGGCGCAGCAGCGTGGCGCTGGCGGCGGTCATGGGTTCGATGTTCGCTCTGTCCATCATGGCGCTGCTGGTGGTCTACATGGGCCGGCGGGTGCGCCACAAGTCGTGTGGCCACTCGCTGAAGAAGTACATGCAGCACGCCGCCGCCATCCCGCTGAACGAGCTGTACCCGCCGCTCATCACGCTGTGGGAGAGCGAGGCCGAGAAGGAGAAGGAGGAGAAGGAGGAGGGCAGGGGGGCGGGGCCAGAGGAGGAGGAGCCGGCCGGGAGCCAGATCGACACCTCCAAGACCTACATGTGGTAGCTGGAAGGGGGGGGGGGGGGGATATCAGAGAGGACATTTTAATTAATGATGACTGACAGACAAATAAAACACGTACATGATATTTGGGGAAAAATAGAGAGAGGACATTTAAACTAAAAAGTAACTAAACTCCAAACCCAAATCTGTGTGAAGCCTGACATCTAATGGTAAACAGCATGCTACTGAAATTACCTCCTGTTGTACTCTATAGAAGGTGACATCATCACCTGGCACTGAAGATCAGCCAATAGCAGATGGACAGTTCAGTAGCATGCTGTTTACCATTAGGCCAGGCTTTACACAGCGTTGGTTTGGAGTTTAGTTGGAAGATGTACATGAGGGAGTTGAGGAGGGATGAAGATTTCTGTAATCTTTCAGAAAAGAGACACAGGACTTGGTAATTAGTGGAAAGGCAGGAAGAGAAGATTGGAGTGACGGATGGATAAAAGTTCCCAGTAGGAACATGTGGCTGTTGGGAAAGAAAGAGAGAAGACGTGGACAGAAAGATGGATGCAGAGCCGTCTATCTGACAGAGTCGTGCCGCTTCCTGTCTGCCGGCAGCTTGAGTTCAGTCTGCGGAGATTCTTCCATTTTCCATCTTAACTCTCAGAAGAAGAGTCTGATCTGACCGGATTATTCTGATCCAGTTATGACGTTAACATGCGTCGACCCAAAACCAGTTACTGACTAACTGGGTTAAGAAGGGAATTCTCTGTACATGGAAACATAGCTGTTGTCACAACTTGTCTAGATAGAAGGCTCTGGACAGACACACACACACACACACACACACACACACACACACTCACACACACACACACACAGTGGAGAGATCTGGAGGACAGACAGACAGAATGAAAGATTACTAGAAGCAACGAATATAACGAAAATAAGAGAAGTAATCCAGAAGAGGTCGACTGGTTGACGGGTTCGATTTCACTCAAATCCTGGTTCTCAAACTGTGGGGCGGGACCTGAAACTGGACCTGGGCTTGTCTCTGAAGGACCGGTTGGACATTTCCTCTGAAGGACTTCCTGCCTCCAGCTGAAGAGACGATGTTGAACTGTGAACCTGTAAGTCAGAACTGCTCCGGTTCACTGTCACCGGTCCAGAGGTCACATTGTATGAAAAGATATTTTATACACTGCAGATATAATCTCTTTTCTCTCTGTATTTCTATCTTTTCTCCCTTCCCTTCTCCCTCTCTCAGCTCTTACTCTTTCTCTCTTTACCTCTCTCTCTCTCTCTCTCTCTCTCTCTCTCTCTCTGTCAAGCACACTTACAGTAGTCGTACTGTTAAATGATCAAATTATTGTAACTCAGTTCAGCTCAATATGAACCGCACTGACACTCAGCACAGCCAGCCGTGTGAAATATTACACTTTAAATATTTAATGTCATAACTTCAGTTTACTTCATCAGCTCAGTATCAATGCATTGTAATCAATATATTCCGTCCTGATTATATCGGTTATGTATTTCCCCTGCATCGGTCCTGCATTAGGACTGTGTACGGTGGTTGTCATGGTAACGGTCCTCCTCCATGTATTCGTCCTGCATCCATCCTGCTTTATCCAACAGTACTTTCATCCAAACAATCTGACTGATCAAAAAGTGTTTCAACCGCGCTGAAAATACCCAGAATGCTCGGCTAGCCAGCTTTTATTGATCACTATGTCAGCTCTTGTCGTAACCAGGAAGCTTTATTGATAGAGTATGAATCTAGGAGCAAAATGTCTGCAAAAATACATAAAACAAGGACAAGAAAAATGGTTAAAAATAAAACGAAACGCCACAAAATGGGAGAGAAAAATGGGCAAAATCATCAACATTTCACTTTAAAAAGTATAATTACATCATGATCCTGAATTAGTAAGTAAGTCTTTAATTATGTAGCACTTTTCAGAACCAGCAGTTCCAAAGTGAATCAGCTTGGTGAAGTTCCTCAGGCAGATAGTAATAATAATAATAATAATAATAATAATAATAATAATAATAGTTTCAGCTGCTAACAGCCTGTTAATGAAGTCACACTACATCCATAATGTATTATAATGCATGTTGTAATGCATTGTAATGCATGGGATTTTATTCTGCTTAATATTATGCTTTAAAGGTGCTTATTGTCTCTGTGGAGTGAAAACTTCATAACTCTAATTTTGGTGATTTTCATGTTTTATCTTAAGTTGAAAGATTCCCTGATTCTGTGGGTTAAAAACTCTACAGACACGAGGCTTTCAGCAGCATTACGATGTTTCCCTCTCGCTGCCACTATGTCAGATTTTCATAGTGCAGCTTTAAATGTGAAACAGCATTGTAGCTTTGTTAGCTTCCTTATTCAAACCAGCCAGTACCACTAACCTTAAACCAGCTGTTAGCCCGCAGCGAGCGGCTAACAGCTGGACTGAAAAACTAGTCGATGGCACAACATGAAACCAAATGATGGAACTTTTTAAAAGCTAGTAGGGAACTGAAGTCCTTGGATGACATCCTGTTTACTGTTTCAGAAATGAAGTCAGTGTTTTCTGTCAGTGGCTGTAGTGTTGCTGCTGTCTGAATCAGAGGAAACTGCTGAATGTAGGTCTGCCTCTCTGGAGCGTTTAATCATTCAGTCTCTTATTTGTTCATTAGACTCATGGATCCGGTGTAGAGAGAGACCCAGTTTCTATCCTCAAGAGGAACTGTTCCAAAAAATCACGTTTTTTTCTCAAACTGGCAGAAGATACAAGCAACGCTCTGGTAGCTAGCTGGGTTGAAACAGTAGAGTTTTGTATTAGTTTACTAGTTTGGTTTCACTGTATAACATTCAGGACGTTTATGTCTGTGTACTGATGCAGGACGGATTCAGGAGAAATACATGAACTAGAACCTTCTACATCGGCTCTGTCTCAAACCAGAGGAAGCTTCCTGTTTAGGAAGCATTTCTAGGTAGGAAGTCAACATTTTCACACATAGGAAGCTTCCTTTTAAGGTTCCTTGTTTTGGTCCATTTTGAAGGAAGCATACAGTGGTTCCTCAGGCGGAGCAGGAAATCCCACAATACCTTGCAACACCAGCAAAGAACAAAACGTCCCCAACATCTTCTAAAATTAATGAAGAATTAAAAAACTAAAATTAACAGAAGTCCTGCTTGGACAAAAAGTTTTCCCAAACAAACACATGACTGTAAAAAATAAAATGCATCTAACATTTTCAATTCATTTTGATGTGAAACTTATCACCAGTGAATCATGTGACTTGTTGAAATGAGCGTTAGCGTCCTGCGTAGTTTAGCTAGCTAGCGATAACGTCTCTGCCTCAGTTTGATGGAGGAGAAACGAAGTGAGAGAAAAACCACAGGAGGAGTTTGATCAGACCGGCTGTTGGAGGAGGGGAACGTTACTGCAGTCACATGACGAAGGCTGTCTGTCTCAAACCTGGTGGTTCAGACAAGGAGCTGGTTAGGAAGCTTCCTAGGTAGGGAGTAAGGAAGGAGGAAGCATCCTTCCCGGCGAGACAGAGCCGATGACTTCCGCTCTGTTTCTGTTCATGTTGTCTGATGGAGAGACAGCTGGAGCCGAAGCTCCTGCAGGCTGTTAATACTGTACAAGATGTAAAACATTATGAAGATTATACTCTCACTTCCTGCACAAAGATGGAGTCACGGAGAAGTCCAACTTTATCGACACCAACTGCACGACACTGACAGTGCTCACCGTGTGTTTGTTTGTTCACGAATGCAACATTATAATCCGTCACTCTTATTATCTTTTCTGAAAACATAAAGGTAGAAATACTGATTTATTTTGTTAGAGACTCAGTTGTTAGTAGTTGATGAGGCCAGTGACTCTGCATGCCTTTGCACTTCTGGACTGTTTTTAAAACCCGTCTGTCCAACAACCTGCGAGCCGCTGGAGGAAGTGTTGAACTGAACCCCAGAGAGGAGGAGCAGCTTTCTGATCCACAACAGAAAGTGAGTTTTAAAGCCACAAATCTCAACAGCTGCCCAAGAAATCATTGAGTCTCTGGTTTTGATCAACATCCCTATCAACCCACAGATATTCTGGTCTGTCTGTGCTGTGGAGCAGGAAACACCTGAATTACTGCTCCTTTAATAATCTGTTGGAGAAATTTAAACCCAGTAGGACAGAAACAGGCGGCAACACTGTGAGCTGTTACCATTCAAACCAGTCAGAGTTCACTAGGCGCTGTGGGCGGGGCTGTGGGTGGGGCTGTGGGCGGGGCTGTGGGCGGGGCCTGGCACTGTGCTCACCTGTTTACTGTCGTAGGAACAACAAGGAAGTTGCTACAGTTAGCTAGCTAGCTAAACAAAACTGGCGTGAAACCGTACAGCCTGTTCTGTGAAGCTGTTGCCTTGGTTACTGTCTGCTGTGGACAGTTAATCTTACTTCGCTGATAGTTTGATCACTGCAAAAACAACACAACAACTTGGAATTTACTCAGTGAAGTAGCTAGCATTGCAGCTAAGCTAACGATAGAAACTTGTTCTTGTTCAGAAAAACAAACCAGAAGTGTTGTGGAGGAATCCTGTTTCAAACTCAGAGCCAATCAGAGCAGCCTTTGGCTCGGCCAGGTCTCCTTATCCCAGCCGTTAGAACGAGGATTTCTCCAGACCTTCGTCGTTTGGGTCGGAGGCGGGGCTACATGACATCGCCCCTTTAACCGGCGGCAGTTTGAGCTTCCAGAAACATCTTTGTCCCAAAACACCAAACTTCTACCTGACTTCATTTTACTGTTTGGGAAAGTGAAGACAGACGGACTGAAAAATGATTGAAATATTTCATATGGTAGATGATAACTGAATAATAAGTGAATTGATTCAACGGTGCCAATTGAAAAGTAACTGAACTCCTCCCAGGTGTAATTGAAAAGTAACTGAACTCCTCCCAGGTGTATTTGAAAAGTATTTGACCCGCGGCTGCAGGTTGTTGTTCAGATTTCCAGCCAAAAATTCCCTCAGTCTGTCAACCAAAACACAGGAAGAAACTCCCACAGGAGGTTCTGGGCATTTTAAAGCAGATATGAATATAAATATATATATTTTACGGTTATAAAAACTTTCTTTGCTTTTCTTGTACAGCCTACTGATGAATGAAAATGTAATTTCTGTGTTGCTTTCTCACTTTTATTTTCTGGTGAATACAATAATGGAAGCTGTCAATCAAAACCACTGAGCCAAGGAACTTCCTGGATGCAGCAGAGAGCCGTCCCTCCTGAGACCTGATAGGCCCAAAACCAGGACTGCACTCTGCTGACTTTGAGTTTATTTTATTCCCAGAATTCACTGCAGTAGAGATGAAAAATCTGACATTTGCAGGACAGAACAAACTACAGAGAAACAGATAGAAAACAGATTGGATTGGATTGATGTGAAGGTTTGGGCTTATCGGGTGTCGGGCCGGCCGCTCTGCTACATACACACTAACTGACTGTCTGGATGTGAATATCACTGCTGTTGTGTAAAAAACAAAACACAGAACTGTAATATTGGTATTTTTATTCTTGTTGTTTTATTCAAATTGAAACTTCTGGGAGAGTTTGATGAAAATCCCTCTGTAGCGTTTCAGATCAGAAGCGTTTTGTTCTTCATTGTTTTGGGTTTAAAGGTTAAAGGTTAAAGGTTTTAGTTCTGGACTGGTGATGACTGACCGGCCTGTCACAGGAAGCTCACAGGTTTGATCTGCTGAAGTGTCTTTGAGCAAAACACTGAACCCCAAACCTCTTAAAGTCCAGACAGCAGGTTTCTACGGAAGCCCGTTGAAGACATACACAGTATTTATACATTTTATTTACGCCTTTTATTTGCTGTGATAACAAAGTAATTTTCTTTGTTATCTCAAGGTAACACATTTTCTTTTCCCAAGATAATGAGAAAATGATCTTGATCTGTATTAACATTAAGGCACAATGCTGTTTCAGGTGGTAATTAAAGAGAACTGATGATCAATAACCTGCTGATCCTCTGACATCACACACAGAATGATCACATGTTTCCTGAAATGATTTTAAAAGAAAATGATCTCATGATCTCAAGAAAGATATTTTGTTATCCTGAGATCTGGAGATGATTTTCTCATTATGTCGAGAAAACAAAATGTTGGAAATGACAAAGAGAAAGTTGAAATGAAAATGAAAAAGGTGATGAAATAACTCAAAGAAACTTAACTGGGTGATTTAGTCTTTCAAATGCATTTCCCTTGTTCTTTTATATATTTTTATTTTTTCAATTTGTTTGCCCTCTATTGATTTAAAGCACTTTGAGCTGCATGGTGTCTATACAAATAAAGGTTATTGTTATTATTATTATTATTATTATTATTATTAATAACTCGTTATCACAGGAAAACGGCTTAAATAAAAAGTATGAATATATGTCCTTAATGGGCTTCCGTAGATTTTAACCAGTGATCAGTCAGACCTGCAGAACAGAGTGTGTGTGTGTGAACAGAGTGTGTGTGAACAGGTTGGGGTGTGTGTGTGTGTGTGTGTGTGTGGACGGACAGCACCACACAGTGGAGATCAGCTGAACTGCAGAGCGATGACATCATGCTGTTTCACATCACATGAAACTTGATTAAACTTGACAGTGATGCAGGGGATTTTGTGTAAACTTTATTGATCTATTTGAACTCTATTAGCTATTGCTATTTTTATTATTGTTATTATTACTAAACACCAAGCACCAGCTGTAACTACAGATGTGTGGACTGTGTGTGTGTGTGTGTGTGTGTGTGTGTTAGTGGGAGGAGAGGCTGGTATGTTACATCTGACTTGTGGTTTTAATATAATAAACAATATAATATATGAATATGAGTTTTGTTCCAACATGTGATATCCACCATTTTAAAATAATGACGCTCTCCATATTGATTAACTGCTGACTTTTATTGTCTGATGAATTTCAGGCAAGGAAGGTTATGTACATATTTATATAGTGAAGGCAATTCACAATGCTTTACACAAGGTATATAAGACATTCGATTACAAATACAAACTAAGATAAAAAAAAAGGCAAATAAAAAGAGATAAAGTGTATAAGAACAGAGGATAAATAAAGAATGAAAATGCATAAAAAGAATAAAGGCCAAGTTGTAAAATTCATTTTGGTCGCAAATTGGATCTGTAGCATTTTGGAATGAAACAAATCGGGTATGGATGTAGTATGAGGTGTGTGTGTGTGTGTGTGTGTGTGTGTGTGTGTCAAGTCAAGTTTATTTATAAAGCACAATTCGCACACAAGGCAACTCAAAGTGCTTTACATGATTAAAAGCGAAAGATAAAGATAAAAACAGAGATGAATAAGAGAAAAAAAATAAAAGTAAGAGAATTACAAGTAAGAAAACATTTTCTGAACACTGAAAGTTAAAAGTTAGAGCAAGAGCAACATTATAAAATCAGTAAGCGTGTTACAGTATAAAAATCAAAGTTCTGTCTATACAGATAAATACATAAACCTGCACACACATATTTAGACACATTGGGAGTTAAAGTGCTAAGAGTTTAATTATAGGCAATGGAAAACATAAAAGCTTTAAGCCTATAAAAGTGGAATCAGCCGGAGCATGTCTGAGATCATCTGGAAGTCTGTTCCAGTGTATGCAGCATAGTAAGTGAATGCTGCCTCACCAGGTTTTGTTCTGACTCTTGGAACGGTTAATAGTCCGGACCCAGCTGGCCTGAGTGTTCTGGAGGGCTCATGGGCTGCGAGCAGGTCGGAAATGTATTTTGGTCCTAGGCCATTGAGTGATTTGTAGACAAGCAGTAATATTTTACAATCAATTCTTTGCTTAACTGGGAGCCGGTGCAGGGACCTGAGAATTGGAGTCATGTGTTCAGATTTTTTGGTTTTAGTCAGAATTCTAGCGGCAGCATTTTGAATAAGTTGTAGCCGCTTAATAGTATTTTAATAATATTTTTTGGCAGACCAGAGAAGATGCGGTTACAGTAGTCTAATCTACTAGTTATTTAAGCAATATGACACGAGAGGGAGTGCTGTTATACTGTACATCAGCACTCATGGAATGCCTCTTGTCCAATCAAATTGCTCGACCTGAACTAACTGTTGTATATAAAAGCATGGATAAGCTTTTCTATGTCTTGATTTGACATAAAGCTTCTGAATTGATATGGCTCTTAAAATTTGTGTGTGTGTGTGTGTGTGTGTGTGTGTGTGTCTCAATGGCAGTTTTTAGCGCCTGTTGCTTAGTAACTTCTGACTGGAGAGAGAAGCTGACTGAAGGAAGACCAGAATCCACCTGGACCAAAAGAACTGCAGAATCCTGTGTTACAGCAGGTTCCTGAATGCCACAGAGCAGAGAGTTTCTTGTGTGTGTGTGTGTGTGTGTGTGTGTGTGTGTGTGTGTGTGTGTGTGTGTGTGTGATCCTGTACAG
The DNA here is from genome assembly GCF_048128805.1 of Centroberyx gerrardi. Classification (NCBI taxonomy): domain Eukaryota; kingdom Metazoa; phylum Chordata; class Actinopteri; order Beryciformes; family Berycidae; genus Centroberyx; species Centroberyx gerrardi. The sequence continues at coordinate 1,565,993 of NC_136010.1, forward strand.
AGTGAACTATCATCTCAGCAGCTGTGTTTGGTCAGCAGTGTGAGTGTTTCTCTCTCCCTCCTCTATCTGACAAGAGACACTGAGGAACCAGACCCAGACCCAGACCCAGACCACAACCTAAACCCAGGATAGAGTGGTTCAGTGAATGTGGAGTGGAAGGTGTGGATGTGGATCAGTGAGTCAGAGGAAACTCTGTAGAAGGACAGAGAGCCAGCAGACCAGTCCAGATACACTGCTACTCTGTTAGAGGAGGAGGAGGAGGAAGGTATGTCTGTTCTTCTGTTATTGTGACAGACAGAGTAACTATCATCAGAGCAGTACAGACTCCAGGACTTTTCATTCCCTCCAATCCAGCAGTCAGCACCCACTCCTCTCCTACTGATTCCTCTGTAAGTCACTCCTATCTCAACCACTCCTTCCCTCTCGACCTCCCAGTAACAGCGACCAGTCAGATAATTTCCACACAGCAGCTGATACCAGCAGTCAAATCTCTCTGGGTGATCAGGATATGGCTGCTTCTCTCTCACTGCTATCACCTTTCTGTTGTCTTCAGACAGGAAGAGGTGTCTGTTCACTGTGTTTGGGTCCAGAGTGAGTTCACAGGCATCTGATGAGAGAACAAGACTCAATACAGCAGCAGCTTCTCATCTAATACACCTGTTCTCTTTATTTATTGTTGATTTATAATTTGCAACTTGACTGCTAATTTCTAAAGTTTGATTATAACACATGATGTCAGCCATCATCCTGATTCTCAGAAGGATCTGTCACATACTGTGGTGTAGATGGACTTTCTATCTCAATATGTGTGTTGCTTTGTTTTCATGAATCAAACTAAATACACACTTACACTTCCTCACACCTGGTTTCAGCCACTGCACTCCACCATGGTCCACACTGGGGGGGGGGGGAGGGGTAAACAAAGTCAGACAGCATAATCTCTTTGATGATGGAAACATGGACATTTAATAACCTTCAATATGAAGGATTTCCACTCATATCCTCAACAACCTAAACATTAATCAATATTCCTCATCTTCTCAGTGCGACAGAGAAAATGTGTGTGACTCTCAGCCTTCTAGCAGACGTTGCCTCTCCGTACCTGAGAGAGTCCAGTCTCCAGTGTGGATCCTCCAGTCCAGCAGAGAGCAGCTTCACTCCTGAGGCTCCTGGATGATTGTAGCTCAGGTCCAGCTCTCTCAGATGGGAGGGGTTGGAGCTCAGAGCTGAGGCCAGAGAAGCACAGCCTTCCTCTGTGAGCAGACAGCCTGACAGCCTGCACACACACACACACACACACACACACACACACACACACACACACACACACACACACACACACACACACACACACACACACACACACAGCTACATAGTGTTGCATTTTCTTCCAGTGATGTATAGTTTGTAGTGTTTGGCGATAAAACGATATTGATAATTATCTCAGTTAAATTTTCCTTGATTTTGAAATAAAACCAGCTTGATAATTTTCAATAACGACCACAGCAGAGTTCCTCTCTTAAAATATAATTCCAGTTATTTTCAACCTGGACCTTGTTTTCCTGGTTTTTGCTGTCATGACGATTAATTGAGTTCAAAATTTCATCACTTCCTCCACACAGGGGCGTGGCTTCTCTTGAAAAAGCATATAACTTCTGGATTCACATTAACACCATCAGACTTTGTGGCCAATCAGCAGACAGAAGAAGAGGCAAACCCTCCATTATTGGACCAATCAAACACATGGAGGCACTGGAGAGACAGAACCAGACCTTGGTCCAGTGGTACAAGAGCAGCTCTAATGGAAACTGAACAGATAGAGAGCTGATTGGTCAGCTGGTGTTGAGATAATCAGATCAAATCATTAAAGTGTGTAGAATGTGAACAGGCAGATCTCATGTCACATTCAGGTCAATGTGAAACCAGGTGGTGATGTGGCATGGAAGGAAATATTAACTTCTAGTGAAAATCTGACATGTGGAACTGGAATATACTGACAGCTGCAGAGTGTTGGTGGAAGTCTGAGCTCTACTGAGGAACATCTAGTGTTTTTAGTTTTATTCTAGCAATAAAGACGTGTTTTAAATGAAAGTTGTCTGATCTATTTCAACTTTTATTAATAACCCTTTAAACTTGACAGAAATAGTGATTATACATATATTGTGATAAAACTCTATCAGCTGATATGAAAAGTTTATGATAACATTTTCAGCCATATCACCCAGCACTTATCGTTTATTGATTGTTTATTCTTGAGGATTGCTGTTGCAAGCTTTTGTACAGGTTTTCTGAAAGAGAGATCCCAGCTCTCAGTGTAAACTCCTTGTTTAAAAGGAGTTACATGTTGGATTTTCTCATTGGTGCACTGCTCAGAAATTAGTTATGATGAAAAAACTATAATTGTCTGCAACATAAACAGTTGACCCAAAGATCGGGTTTGTGTTTCATATTTTAGGTTTCAACAACAGAGGCAGTAAGGAGAGGTCAGGTATTGACATTAATGTGCATGTAAAGCAGAATTTAAATGGTCTGTTGAACAGTAACAGTGATCCTGACCTGAGAGTCTCCAGTCTACAGTGTGGACTCTCCAGTCCAGCAGAGAGCAGCTTCAGTCCTGAATCCTGCAGGTCGTTGTTACTCAGGTCCAGCTCTCTCAGACTAGAGGACTGGGAGCTGAGACCTGAGGCCAGAGCTTCACAGCTTCTCTCTGACAGCTGACAGACACTCAGCCTGAAGGACAAGAAAACATATAGAAATGTTATTCTCTTTATTTAATGACATTTAACATCTAAACCAGAGTTTCCAGTGTGCTTTGCACGGTGCTGTAGCTCACTGAGCCGAGTGTAGCATGAACAATGCCAGAGATGCTGGTTTGATTTCCACTGCAGTCCCCCATGCTAACAATGAACATATGCTTTGTTATGCTTTACAATTAGCCATAAAAAAGAAAATAAAGTGGATATAAATTAGGCCACACTTTAAAAAGAAGTGGTTTAGAAGTGGTTTTTATATAATAATAATACAAAATATAAACATGATAAACAAGATTAAGAAGTGAGAAAAGACAGAGTCAATAAAAGTGTGTTTTACAAAGTGTTTTAAAAGACGAAACTGAATCAGCCTAAGTCCCTCAGGAAGGCTTTCCATAGTCTTGATGGCAAAAGTGAAATCAGCTTTAGTGTTGAGTCTAGACTGAGGGAAAGTCAGAAGGACCTGAAGATCTCAGCTTGCTCTCCGGCTCATAGGGAACTAAGAGGTCCACAATGTAGTTTGGGGCCAAAACTACTTCAAATGTGTTCAGGGACATTTTAATATTAATTCTACTAACTGGTGGAGAGATGTTAAATTTGGGGTTATGATGATTTTACCTTAGAACTGGTTAAAATCCCAGCTGCTCTATTCTGAACAAGCTGGAGATGTGACAGTGAAATATGGCTGAGACAGGAATAGACAAGGTCAGTAATCTAATGACAAGATATCAAAGCATGGATGATCTTCTCTCAATCATTTAAGTTCATTGCTGTGTGTATGAAGCTGGATCAGAATAAAACTCTGAAATCCTGATATAACTTTCAGGGTCAACCTTTGTAGATTCAGGAATCCTGACCTGAGAGAAACTGATTTGAGAACATGGACCTTAGTTTGGAGAAATGTGTCACATCAACCGAGAAAAACTGTAAATTGATCTGACCTGAGAGTCTCCAGTCTACAGTGTGGACTCTCCAGTCCAGCAGAGAGCAGCTTCAGTCCTGAATCCTGCAGGTCGTTGTTACTCAGGTCCAGCTCTCTCAGACTAGAGGACTGGGAGCTGAGAACTGAGGCCAGAGCTTCACAGCTTCTCTCTGACAGCTGACAGCTGCTCAGCCTGAAGGAGAATTAGTGATGAAGACAAACACGAACATTAAAAATATGTATTTCTCTCTCCTGTGTAAAAGATGACATCATATATTGAATCTATCCAGTTTTCTATGCACTTACACAGATTTATTGGAGGCTTTGACCACTGGCAGCAGCCTCAGAAGAGCCTCCTCTGAAGCAGAGTATTTCTTCAGGTCAAACACGTCCAGCTCTTCTTCTGATGACAGTAACATGAAGACCAGAGCCGACCACTGAGCAGGGGAGAGTCTGGCTCTGGAGAGTCTTCCTGATCTCAGGTACTGTTGGATCTCCTCCACTAAAGAACGGTCATTCAGCTCATTCAGACAGTGGAACAGATTGATGCTTCTCTCTGGAGACGGATTCTCCCTGATCTTCTTTTTGATGTACTGGACTGTTTTCTGATTGGTCTGTGAGCTACTTCCTGTCTGTGTCAGCAGGTCTTGTAGGAGAGTTTGATTGGTCTGCAGTGAAAGACCCAGGAGGAAGCGGAGGAACAAGTCCAGGTGTCCATTTGGACTCTGTAAGGCCTTGTCCACAGCACTCTGGTAGAGGAGATTTACCTGAGATTTGTCTCTGGAGGTTGATTGTGGTTCTGACAGCAGATTGACACCAGAGTCGATGAATGAGACGATGACATGAACAGCAGCCAGAAACTCCTGAATGCTCAGATGGACAAAGCAGAAGACCTTGTCCTGGTTCAGCCCACGCTCCTCTTTAAAGATCTGTGTGAACACTCCTGAGTACACTGAGGCTGCTCTGATATCAATGCCACACTCTGTCAGCTCGGCTTCATAGAAGATCAGGTTGCCTTTCTCCAGCTGCTCAAAAGCCAGTTTTCCCAGAGAGAGAATCATCTTCCTGCTCTCTGTAGTCCAGAGTGGATCTGTCTCATCTCTCCCATGATACTTGACCTTCCCCTGGATGGACTGAACCACCAGGAAGCGGATGTAATTCTCAGTCAGGGTCTTGGGCAGGTCTCCTCTCTCACTGGTTTTCAACACATGGTCCAGAACTGTAACAGTGATCCAGCAGAAGACTGGGATGTGGCACATGATGTGGAGGCTTTGTGAAGTCTTGATGTGGGAGATGATTCTTCTGGCCTGCTCCTCATCTCTGAATCTCTTCCTGAAGTACTCCTCCTTCTGTGGGTCAGTGAAGCCTCTCACCTCTGTCACCATGTCAACACACTCAGGAGGGATCTGATTGGCCGCTGCAGGTCGTGTGGTTATCCAGAGGCGAGCAGAGGGAAGCAGTTTCCCCTTGATGAGGTTTGTCAGCAGCACATCCACTGAGGTCGACTCTGTAACATCAGTCAGGATCTCGTTGTTCTGGAAGTCTAGAGGAAGTCGACACTCATCCAGACCGTCAAAGATGAACACAACCTGGAACATGTCAAACCTGCAGATTCCTGCTTCTTTGGTCTCAGTAAAGAAGAGATGAAGAAGTTCCACCAAGCTGTACTTTTTCCCTTTCAGCAGATTCAGCTCTCGGAAACTGAACAGAAATGTGAACTGTATATCCTGGTTGGCTTTGTCTTCAGCCCAGTCTAGAGTGAACTTCTGTGTTAAGACTGTTTTCCCAATGCCAGCCACTCCCTTTGTCATCAATGTTCTGGTTGGTTTCTCTCTTCCAGGTAAGGGTTTAAAGATGTCTTCACATTTGATTGGTGTTTCTGGTCTCGCTGGTTTCCTGGATGCTGTTTCAATCTGTCTGACCTCATGTTCATCATTGACCTCTCCACTCCCTCCCTCTGTGATGTAAATCTCTGTGTAGATCTGATTCAGAAGTGTTGGGTTTCCTGCTTTAGCAATCCCCTCAAACACACACTGAAACTTCTCCTTCACATTAGATTTGAGTTGATGTTGACAGATGGCAGCAAGAGTTTCTGAAAGAACAAACAACAAATAACATCAAGAGTGGATGTTTCAGTAAACATGAGACATGTGAACATTTCCTGGTAAATGTATATATCTCCACTCCATGGCATCTATTCAGCTCATCACTGGAGGACAAACAGCTCCTGACTGTGTGCAGCTCAATGTGAAAGGCAGCTGGTGTGGTGTGTCTGTTTTTCCCCCATGTGCACCACTGTGTTCAGCTTGTTACGCTCTAAACTAGAAAATGTGGTCAGTAGAGCACAGACCTCCTCCATGTCTGACAACACCCAGCAAGGCTTCACCCAGAGACATCACAGAAACCGTCAGAAGGCCCAGTGGTTCTTCTCTGCACAACCGTTTGTCAAAGTTTTATATTATGTGAATCTGTTCTGAAATGCACAAAAATGCACCTTTTTGTGGAAGACCACGCCCCCCACCACGCCCCCTATTGGCCAATCAACATGAAAAGTTAATCAGTTCTTCCTTGGCCCATAACCAACCTTCATACCAAGTTTTGTGCAAATCTGTGCCCAACTTTGAGAGATATCCTGCTAACAGACGGACGGACGGACAAACACACAGACGCAAGTGAAAACATTTCCTCCTTGGCGGAGATAATAAATAATTTTCTCAGATTATCCAGAGGGATTGTGCTCATTTACCTTTCAATCTTGAACTGAATAGGTCTCATTTGGCAAATATTTAGATTTACATATTTAAATACATCTCTCATTTTCCACCATCTCCCCTCTCCATCATGTTAAACCTGTTAAAAGCCTCTTACTGCTCTGCAGAGAGTCAGCCAGCTCCTCCTGCTTCATTCTCCTCAGGAACTGCAGTGTGATCTGCAGAAAAGCCTTTCTGCTGCTCCTCCTCTGCTCTTCCTCCTCACCGTCCACCACCTCCTCATCCTCCCTCTGTCTCTCTAAGCATTCTGGGTAATCTGGACTCAGAACCCTCTGAAACTTTTGCAGCTCGTTCCTCACAAAGGTGACGATGTTCTCCTCAAGCAGCTGGAACAGAATAATATATGAATTAAACTTTCTCACTAAAATCATGGAACACAACATCAGATCCATCTTGCATAGACTGAAGACTGAAGTAAAATGTGTTGTTCATTTACACACCTTAAATATTTGATGCTCCTGGGCAGACTGATCACTGGGAACCTCTGACCTCTGCTGGTGGAGTCTGTGGAAACAAACAAAACATCAGATAGTAGGTTATATTATCACACACACACACACACACACTTTAAATACTTTATTTGAATTCGCTCTTTCACATAAGAGCAGAGGATTCAAATGTTTCAAGGTTCTACACTTAAAGGAATAGTTCACCCACAAATGATAATGATGTCATCATCTCCTCCCCCTCATGTCAGTTGAAATACTGAAGTTTTTATGTCAGTATAACACACAGTGAGTTCATATCAGCCTTCTGCAAAACAACTGGAGTGAATGGAGAGCGTTTCTTTAGAGTCCAAAAAGATAAAAAATGACAGAAAATTACTTTAATCTGCAGCAGAATCCAAGAGTTCTGAATCCAAACTGCACTGTGGATCCAAAAGTCCAATATTCACCTCATTATCTCCTAGATTTTCCTCACTCACAAAGCTCTGGTCGCCCTGCAGAGATCCCTGCTGCCTTCAGGTGCTCCTCGTCGTTTTACAGTTGTAAGTACAACTTGTCATGTATTCAAATGTTTTATAGACAGAAATAACAAAATGGACTCTGAATCAAAAGTTGCTTTTTGGTGACTATTTTAGAAACCAAGTGGTACAAAGATACTTTGTGCTGCAAAGTTTATTGGCTAGAGAGATGAGTTAGATGTTTTGACAATAGATAGACAATAGACAATAGATGTCTTGACCTGATTAAACATGAACAAACAACCATATAAAATTTCATCAGGATCAAAGTCCAAACATCAAAGTCCAATCTAAAGTTTGTCAGAGAAGTAGTTTTATGATGCGTCTATCAAATGGTGAAATTTAACTTCCTCATCTACACTGAACTAAAGAGCCTTCCTGCTCTGATTAAAACAGAATTAAAAACATTACAACAAATCAACATGTTCAGGACGTTAACGTTAACTCCCAAACACTGATGTGTTCACAAACTGTCACAAAGTGTTTTCATGTTTCCAACCCAAACAGAGTTTCACCCTCCTGATCACAAACAGAGGCTTATTCTGTATGATCGTCTTATTACAGTTAAATCAGTCAACAGTAAACTTAACAGGTTGAAGAATAAAACACTATAAACTGTAATGTAAAGTGTTTGGTGTGGGCTAAACACCGTATTGGCTTGTTATGGCATAGCTTCATAGTTTTTCATTGGCTATTGACGGGATCCATTCACATTTGAGTTGAGACGAGTACACACTACCCGACTGCGTCCAGAGTCCGCTTGTAAAAATCAAACATGTTTGATATAATCAGTGGCTCCGACTCACGTCGGGAGGCAAGAGATTAGAGTCTGTTCCCCTCACACACTTCTAGATGTTCTGTGCCAACTGGCCACGCCGACTGCCCCAAAATCTGCAGACTAGTGCAGACCAGGACAGACTCGGCCCGATGTGAATCCTGGCAAAAATCGGGGCAATAGTTGTCTAGTGTATCCCCAGCTTAAGCAGCATGTATTTCATCGGTCCTGCTTTTATTGAAATGTGAAGTAACTGGATGGAAAGATGATCAGATAACATATCAATATCATTTTGAAAAATAGATGTCTTGACCTGAATAAACATGAACAAACAGCCATATAAAATAACATCATTCCCAGGTGAATATATTACTGTATGTGAAGAAGAGTGATGCTGAAAAAGAGCATGCATGCTCAGCAAACCTTCTCTGCATGAGTAATAGTTAAAACATGAGACAGTAACATTGTAATGCTAGGAACAACTTACTTCTTTTCAGAAGAATGGTGTTCATCTTTAAAATCGATACGGCCACTCTTTGACCGGTCACTCTTCATGGACACACAGCTGGGTACAGGAGAGTCTGGTCTGTCCTGCTGGATCCTGATAGAAACACAGGATGGACAAAGCAGAGCTGATGGTAGGAAACAGTCAGACAGACCGGCTTTTGACCAGCAGGCTGACAGTTGCTGGAGAGAAAATGAGAAACACTCTTCCCTCCCTCCACAACTTCCTCCAAAGTTCCTTTATACAAGAAACTGAAGCTCCAAATTGCTTCGAAGGAGTTCTTAGTGTCTAACAGTAACAGACTGGTTATACTGGGCAGCTCCCAGGTGAATATATTACTGTATGTGAGCATACAGTAATATGTGTGTGCATGCATGCTCAGCAAACCTTCTCTGCATGAGTAATAGATAAAACATGAGACAGTAACATTGTAATGCTAGGAACAACTTACGTCTTTTCAGAAGAATGGTGTTCATCTTTAAAATCAATACGGCCACTCTTTGACCGTTCACTCTTCAGGGACACACAGCTGGGTTGAGGAGAGTCTGGTCTCTCCTGCTGGTTCCTGAGCGCAATAAACCCCCCAAGGCATAGTAGATATATATAATTTTAATATGAAAACATCATAAAAACAGATATAATTTGGAGATAGCTGCACAAGCATCCTGTGAACAGATGACAGCAGGAGGAGGTTGGGGTGGTGGAGGTTTGGATCGACTCGGGTCAACAGCAGCAGCGGCAGAATGATCAGCAGTGTGAGCTGGCAGATTATAAACACCGCCTCATTGACTTGTTTGAATGTGATTGGTGATGAGAGTCAGCTGTGCTGTTTGGATAGGACAGCTGATAGCCCTAACCCTAACCGACTGGAAAAATATGAGTAGTGGCAGTACTAGTCACAGCGCTTTAGTAGTAGTATAGCATTAAAAGTGTAAATATTTGGAATAACAGCATGGTACAGCAACATAACGTGCAACTGAAGAACAGGCTGAGCAGCATGCTCAAGACAGCAATGAAAATAACAGGAAAGAAGGACTTCGAGCCCATTCAGTCCCTCTACGACAAAGCTGTCATAAAGCAAGCACACAAAATTCTCGAGGACCCGCAACATATCCTCTCCTCAGAATATGAACTTTTGCCATCTGGGAGAAAAAAGTTTAAGTAGTAGTAGAAGTAGCATTTAAATGAAATGTGCCTTTAAAGCAGTAGTAGGCGCAGCAGTGTTTTAGTGGAATAAACCTTTAAAAGTATGTAGTAGAAACAGTGTTAGAATACAGTGAAAGTCTATGAAGTGCATTAAGCAGCATGTATTTCATCGCTCCTGCTTTTATTGAAATGTGAAGTAACTGAATGGAAAGATGATCAGATAACATACCAATATCATTTTGACCTGAATAAACATGAACAAACAGCCATATAAAATTACATCAGGATCAAAGTCCAAACATCAACATCCAATCTGAAGTCAACAGCAGCAGCGGCAGAATGATCAGCAGTGTGAGCTGGCAGATTATAAACACCGCCTCATTGACTTGTTTGAATGTGATTGGTGATGAGAGTCAGCTGTGCTGTTTGGATAGGACAGCTGATACCCAATCAGCTGACAGCATGCACGACTTCAGTGTTCTGCCTGAACTAACGTGATGCTCCATAAGTATAACTTGTAGTTGAAATAGTGTTTCAGTGCACTACACCTGGAGAAATATGAGTAGTGGCAGTACTAGTCACAGCGCTTTAGTGGAGTATAGCATTAAAAGTCTAAATATGTTGAAGTGGTCTTTTAGCGGAATATGCCTTTAAAAGCTTAAGTAGTAGTAAAAGAAGTGTTTAAGTGAAATGTGCCTTTAAATGTTTACAAAGCAGTAGTAAGAGCAGCAGTTTTAGAGGAATAAACCTTTAAAAGTTTGTGTAGTAGAAACAGTGTTAGAATACAGTGAAAGTCTATGAAGTGCATTAAGCAGCATGTATTTCATCGCTCCTGCTTTTATTGAAATGTGAAGTAACTGGATGGAAAGATGATCAGATAACATATCAATATAATTTTGAAAAATAGATGTCTTGACCTGATTAAACATGAACAAACAGCCATATAAAATAACATCAGGATCAAAGTCCAAACATCAACATCCAATCTAAAGTTTGTCAGAGAAGTAGTTTTATGATGCGTCTATCAAATGGTGAAATTTAACTTCCTCATCTACACTGAACTAAAGAGCCTTCCTGCTCTGATTAAAACAGAATTAAAAACATTACAACAAATCAACATGTTCAGGACGTTAACGTTAACTCCCAAACACTGATGTGTTCACAAACTGTCACAAAGTGTTTTCATGTTTCCAACCCAAACAGAGTTTCACCCTCCTGATCACAAACAGAGGCTTATTCTGTATGATCGTCTTATTACAGTTAAATCAGTCAACAGTAAACTTAACAGGTTGAAGAATAAAACACTATAAACTGTAATGTAAAGTGTTTGGTGTGGGCTAAACACCGTATTGGCTTGTTATGGCATAGCTTCATAGTTTTTCATTGGCTATTGACGGGATCCATTCACATTTGAGTTGAGACGAGTACACACTACCCGACTGCGTCCAGAGTCCGCTTGTAAAAATCAAACATGTTTGATATAATCAGTGGCTCCGACTCACGTCGGGAGGCAAGAGATTAGAGTCTGTTCCCCTCACACACTTCTAGATGTTCTGTGCCAACTGGCCACGCCGACTGCCCCAAAATCTGCAGACTAGTGCAGACCAGGACAGACTCGGCCCGATGTGAATCCTGGCTAAAATCGGGGCAATAGTTGTCTAGTGTATCCCCAGCTTAAGCAGCATGTATTTCATCGCTCCTGCTTTTATTGAAATGTTAAGTAACTGGATGGAAAGATGATCAGATAACATATCAATATCATTTTGAAAAATAGATGTCTTGACCTGAATAAACATGAACAAACAGCCATATAAAATAACATCATTCCCAGGTGCATATATTACTGTATGTGAAGAAGAGCGATGCTGAAAAAGAGCATGCATGCTCAGCAAACCTTCTCTGCATGAGTAATAGTTAAAAAATGAGACGGTAACATTGTAATGCTGGGAACAACTTACTTCTTTTCAGAAGAATGGTGTTCATCTTTAAAATCGATACGGCCACTCTTTGACCGGTCACTCTTCATGGACACACAGCTGGGTACAGGAGAGTCTGGTCTGTCCTGCTGGATCCTGATAGAAACACAGGATGGACAAAGCAGAGCTGATGGTAGGAAACAGTCAGACAGACCGGCTTTTGACCAGCAGGCTGACAGTTGCTGGAGAGAAAATGAGAAACACTCTTCCCTCCCTCCACAACTTCCTCCAAAGTTCCTTTATACAAGAAACTGAAGCTCCAAATTGCTTCGAAGGAGTTCTTAGTGTCTCACAGTAACAGACTGGTTATACTGGGCAGCTCCCAGGTGAATATATTACTGTATGTGAGCATACAGTAATATGTGTGTGCATGCATGCTCAGCAAACCTTCTCTGCATGAGTAATAGTTAAAACATGAGACAGTAACATTGTAATGCTAGGAACAACTTACTTCTTTTCAGAAGAATGCTGTTCATCTTTAAAATCAATCTGTCCACCCTTTGACCAGTCGCTCTTCAGGGACACACAGCTGGGTTGAGGAGAGTCTGGTCTCTCCTGCTGGATCCTGAGTGCAATAAACCCCCCAAGGCATAGGAGACATATATCATTTTAATATGAAAACCATCATAAAAACAGATATAACTCGGAGATAGCTGCACAAGCATCCTGTGAACAGATGACAGCAGGAGGAGGTTGGGGTGGTGGAGGTTTGGATCGACTCGGGTCAACAGCAGCAGCGGCAGAATGATCAGCAGTGTGAGCTGGCAGATTATAAACACCGCCTCATTGACTTGTTTGAATGTGATTGGTGATGAGAGTCAGCTATGCTGTTTGGATAGGACAGCTGATAGCCCTAACCCTAACCCACTGGAAAAATATGAGTAGTGGCAGTACTAGTCACAGCGCTTTAGTGGAGTATAGCATTAAAAGTGTAAATATTTGGAATAACAGCATGGTACAGCAACATAACGTGCAACTGAAGAACAGGCTGAGCAGCATGCTCAAGACAGCAATGAAAATAATAGGAAAGAAGGACTTCGAGCCCATTCAGTCCCTCTACGAGCAAGCTGTCATAAAGCAAGCACACAAAATTCTCGAGGACCCACAACATATCCTCTCCTCAGAATATGAACTTTTGCTATCTGGGAGAAAAAAGTAGTAGTAGAAGTAGTATTTAAGTGTGTTAAGTGTTTTAGTGGAATGGACCTTTAAAAGTATGTGTTGTAGTAGAAACAGTGTTAGAATACAGTGAAAGTCTATGAAGTGCATTAAGCAGCATGTATTTGATCGCTCCTGCTTTTATTGAAATGTGAAGTAACTGAATGGAAAGATGATCAGATAACATACCAATATAATTTTGACCTGAATAAACATGAACAAACAGCCATATAAAATTACATCAGGATCAAAGTCCAAACATCAACATCCAATCTGAAGTCAACAGCAGCAGCGGCAGAATGATCAGCAGTGTGAGCTGGCAGATTATAAACATTCATTGACTTGTTTGAATGTGATTGGTGATGAGAGTCAGCTATGCTGTTTGGATAGGACAGCTGATAGCCAATCAGCTGACAGCATGCACGACTTCAGTGTTCTGCCTGAACTAACGTGATGCTCCTTAAGTATAACTTGTAGTTGAAATAGTGTTTCAGTGCACTACACCTGGAGAAATATGAGTAGTGGCAGTACTAGTCACAGCGCTTTAGTGGAGTAATGCATTAAAAGCTTCAGTAGTAGTAGAAGAAGTGTTTAAGTGAAATGTGCCTTTAAATGTTTACAAAGCAGTAGTAGGAGCAACAGTTTTAGAGGAATAAACCTTTAAAAGTATGTGTTGTAGTAGAAACAGTGTTAGAATACAGTGAAAGTCTATGAAGTGCATTAAGCAGCATGTATTTGATCGCTCCTGCTTTTATTGAAATGTGAAGTAACTGAAAGATGATCAGATAACATATCAATATCATTTTGAAAAATAGATGTCTTGACCTGATTAAACATGAACAAACAGCCATATAAAATAACATTAGGATCAAAGTCCAAACATCAAAGTCCAATCTAAAGTTTGTCAGAGAAGTAGTTTTATGATGCGTCTATCAAATGGTGAAATTTAACTTCCTCATCTACAGTGAACTAAAGAGCCTTCCTGCTCTGATTAAAACAGAATTAAAAACATTACAACAAATCAACATGTTCAGGACGTTAACGTTAACTCCCAAACACTGATGTGTTCACAAACTGTCACAAAGTGTTTTCATGTTTCCAACCCAAACAGAGTTTCACCCTCCTGATCACAAACAGAGGCTTATTCTGTATGATCGTCTTATTACAGTTAAATCAATCAACAGTAAACTTAACAGGTTGAAGAATAAAACACTATAAACTGTAATGTAAAGTGTTTGCTACAATACCTTTTCATGTTGGAAATAACCTGCTGCCTCGCCGTAAGAGAAGGTAGACTGAACTGATACTGTGTGGTGTGTGTGTGTATGAGAGAGAGAGAGAGAGAGAGAGAGAGAGAGAGAGAGAGAGAGAGAGAGAGAGATTAATCATTAACCAACAGTCTCAGGTAAGAAGACAGACTCTGGATTTTATTCCTGTCACATCAGGAAATAGTGTCAGACTCGGGTTGAAATCAAGACTAGAAGAAGGTTTATTGTGTTTTCTAAAAGTCAAATCCCATGATCAGGGTTTAGCTTTCATATCAACAAAAATTCTACCCCTAAATGCAATTAAATGATATGTAGTCCAGTTTGTTTGCAGTGTAATCTTTCTTAGTTTCATTACTCATGCAGTTCCTGCTTTTTGACTTCAGTTGTACCCAACCAGGTTTTATAGTAGATTGATGTGAACCCAAATAGTAGGTTCCTGCAGAGCTGCAACACTGGTAGATCCAGGACCCGGTAGATCTAGGACCCGGTAGATCCAGGCCCCAGTAGATGCGGCACCCAGTAGATCCAGGCCCCAGTAGATGCAGCACCCGGTAGATCCAGGACCCAGTCGATCCAGGGCCCAGTAGATTCAGGAGCCGATAGATCCAGGCCCCGTTAGATTCCAGGACCCGGTAGATCCAGGACCCGGTAGATCCAGAACCCAGTCGATCCAGGACCCAGTAGATTCAGGACCCGGTAGATCCAGGCCCCGTTAGATTCCAGGACCTGGTAGATCCAGGACCCGGTAGATCCAGGCCCCATTAGATTCCAGGACCCGGTAGATCCAGGACCCGGTAGATCCAGGCCCCGTTAGATTCCAGGACCCAGTAGATTCCAGGACCCGGTAGATCCAGGACCCGGTAGATTCCAGGACCCAGTCGATCCAGGGCCCAGTAGATTCCAGGACCCGGTAGATCCAGGACCCGGTAGATCCAGGCCCCGTTAGATTCCAGGACCCAGTCGATCCAGGGCCCAGTAGATTCAGGAGCCGATAGATCCAGGCCCCGTTAGATTCCAGGACCCGGTAGATCCAGCACCCGTGCCGTCTGCTGATCCTGCCTCATCACCCTGCCTGTACATCACCCCAATATGTAGCAGTACAGATTGTAAGTAAGTAAAACTTTATTTGTATAGCACCTTTCAAGACGAGTGTCACAAAGTGCTTCACAAGTTAAAACATAAAAGACATACATAGTGAAAATACAAGCAAAACACATAAATGCATCACAAATTAAAATCATAAAACGATACAGTGACAGTACAGTCAACAACACACATGAGTAAAGATTGGAGGCCAAGACACTGAAGCCCTTCTAGATTGAGGTAGAAAAGTGATCCTTGTTCAGCCAGAATATGCAGGGAACCGACCAGCCCCTATGTTGAAGTGTCCCGCCACAGGAGTGAATGCAGGAGAGAACGTGAACGCAGGAGTTCCACATTCACGGAGACACCAAGCCATACCCGACTGCCATGGTGTATATCCAGAATCCCGGGGACAGGAAACTGTAGTTGGTGTGGTTGCCAACCTCCCTGTAGATGAGACTGCATCCTGTTCGGACACTATTGGAACAGAGGTTTACGCCGTCTACGTCGAAGCGCAGCAGGGAGAAGACGGAGCAGAGGCGGAGCAAGGAGTACCAAGCCAGCGTACACCACAGCCATACCCGAGATGAGTGGGAGTGATCAGCAGGCCTCAGAAAATGAGATGGAGGAGCCAATTGTACAGAGAGTCTCTACAGATTTCAAAAACACAGGATAAGATGTCAATATCCTTTGTGCAAGCACTTCCAAGAGAGTCTTCTTGCTGATGGTGACCGCAACAATGAAGTGACTGACGATGGAAGGTTGACACAGAGGAGTTCTCAAGTGGGCACCCTCCTTCCTTGACGTTTCGTTGATGAGCCCACGATGTCTCTGGAGGGCTCAACAGTGAATTCAGGCGTCCCAGAAACACCCCCCTCTGTGTCGTCCTGGCCTGTTACTTAGGGGCCCAGCAGGGGTCTTGCCTCTTTATCCAAAGACACTGGCTGCTTCTCTCTGCTGCCTCCGATGCAGCTTTGATGGCTAAGCGCAGGCTCTGGCCTCTGATTCCCAGGTCTCTGAGCAATCTGGTGGTGGATGTTGCCATGAAACCTCTGCACCCCACCTCCACAGGGCGAACTTCAGTGTTCCAGCCACAATGTTGTGCTTCAGCAGCTAGCTCGGCATAGCGTAGATGTTTTCGCTCATAAGTAGGGCTGGGTATCGTTTAAAAAATTACGATACCAGTACCAATACCAGTACCCTTAAAGTGATACCGATACCAATAGAGTACTTCATTCGATACATTTTTTTTTTAACATTTTGGTGGCATCTCGGCATGCTAAACTGCTAACTCCATCACATACACCGCGCTCGACTTCACCACAGACAGTATGGGTTGTAGCTGCTGCGGTAGTGGGCCAATCACACGTCGCATTAAATCTAACGCTTGCGGTGATTGGCTGCGAGCAAAACCATACAAATAGTCATTTTTTTCTAGATCTGTGTACAAAAAGTATCGAATGCAGGTATCGTTTGACTGGAGAAGTTTCGATACTACTTGGTACTGGATAAGATGTCAATATCCTTCCAAGAGAGTCTTCTTGCTGATGGTGACCGCAACAATGAAGTGACTGACAATGGAAGGTTGACACAGAGGAGTTCTCAAGTGGGCGCCCTCCTTCCTTGACGTTTCGTTGATGAGCCCACAACGTCTCTGGAGGGCTCAACAGTGAATTCTGGCGTCCCAGAAACACCCCCCTCTGTGTCGTCCTGGCCTGCAGGCCAGCAGGCCAGTAGGCCAGCACCAAGCCCCAGCGGCTCTCGAAGAGACTGAATCAAACAAAGTCTTCTCAGAGTTCTCCCTCTGTGTGGGCATGGACTCACCAGGTCAGTTGGCCAAACCCCAGCGGAATGACCCCATCCTGATGCAAGCCCAGAGGGATGTCCAGGTGTCCAGGTCCAGGCATTTCAGTAAACAAAGATCTTTAAAGAATAATTAAATTAAGAGATGAATACCTGTTCTGTACCTGTAGCCCACCAGGGGTTAGAAAAGACCTATGAGAGAATCCAGATAAGATTCTACTGGCCAGGAGGCAAGTGAGCTGTGGACTATTGTCGCCATTGTGCCGAGTGCCAGATCTCCGCTCCCAAAGCTCATCAGCGGAGCCTCATGTGTTACGACCGCCACTGTCTGTGGTCCAGAAGCGGTGCGTTTGGGCAGACGAGGCAGGAGGAGACTTCAATTACCCACGTGAAGTATTCTACTCTTCTGTTCTGTTACACATGTGAAGAATGTAGCCTGTGTCATCCTATCACTGCTCTCCTGTTCTCATTTATAACTCTCTCTGTCATTCAAAGAGATGTGCCGGAAACTCCAGGTGAAGCAGCTTCGGACGTCGGTCTACCACCCCCAGACCGATGGACTGCTGGAGTGGTTCAACGGCACCCTTAAAAGCATGCTATGGAAAATGATAGAGAAAGATGGAAAGAATTGGGACCAGTTGCTACCTTATGTGCTGTTCTCCATCAGGGAAGTACCACAGAGCATTATGAGCATTATGAGCTTTGAACTGTTCTATAGTCACAGACCACAAGGCATCCTGGACCTGGCCAAAGAAGCGTGGGAGCAGCGACCACACATGGACCAAATGCATCAGCACATGACGGGTATGGCCGATGTCTGGGAGCACATGCAAAAGGCCCAGGAAGCCCAGGCCCGGGTGTACAACAGAGGAGCACAGGTACGAAAGTTTCAACTTGGGGAAAAAGTATTGATACTGATCCCAAATAACGAGTGTAAATTCTTGACTAAGTGGCAGGATCCATATGAAGTGATGGAAAAGACGGGGCCAGTCAGCTACAGAGTGAGCCAACTCGACCGATGCTAAAGCCAACAAATCTACCACGTCATTCTAATGAAAAAGTGGTACGATGAAGAGCACACTCCCCATTCCAAACCCCGTCCCTGTTGGCGAACAGCTCGCACTCCACCAGATACAGGACCTCTGGGAACTGACGGCACAGTTTGGGGATGTGTTCTGACATACTGCAGGGGGTTCCCCAAGCGCCGGCTGCCGGCTATTTAGCCGTCTACCCACCTCTGTCTGGCCGGCTACTTTTATAACTGAATGTCACTAAGCCTGCGTACACACTGCCAGAATTTGACAACCGAATTCAGTGAATGCACATATGTATGGTACACGGGAGTCACTCCACTCCTACGATCTCGCGATGGCTGTAAATAATGTCTGTAACCATAGTAACGTTTACTTCAGATCAATATGGCGGCTACCATTGCCTGTATTTTCGGTTTACTTGACACCAATAGCCAGAGGCGTCAATTTATCCATAAGGTCTTAATAAACCGCCACTGACAGCGGCGTCACATTCTCTTTTTTCACCGCATGGACTTGATAGTTTTAACAGCAACATTTGCGCCAAAGACCGCAGAACTGGTAGGAACAACCGCAATGTTGAGGAAACAGACTGGATAGAAAATTTGAGAATGTCTCACAACACTTACCTCCGTCTCTTTCAAATTAACGATGGTAATGTTACGTAACGTAACGAGTGTTTCACCTTACGTCACATAACAAAAAGTTGTCCAGTCCGGTTTTGCTACACCCTACTCGGACTAGCCGAAACCGCTCTCAAATTCAGTAGTCAATACCTGATTTTTTTCAGGTGGGGGGGGGGGGGGGTCTAATCTGCGCGAGCCATTCTGGTCCTTGATTTTGATGTTGCCACCCAAGTTTAACCAATCCTGACAAGTCCCAATTGCACACTGACTCCATTTTGCCAATGTTCAAAATATAAATGGGAGAAGTAAAGGGAGCAACAGGGAAAGATCATAGGGGCTTCTGTTTTCGGAGGGTTTGTTAAAGCCCCAGTATGCAGGTGTTATGATCATGTAAAATTGGGGCATTTCCTCATTATTTAAACTGATTTATGTTTCCATAATTATTGGATCTCAGTTATGTGAGTGCAGTAGTACTCAGGAGAGAGATCCAGTATTGCTCTGAGAAGACTAAAATATGAACTTTGTTCTTATATTTATTACTATTTGTTATAATATTTTTGTTTTAGCCTACTTATTTCCTACAATCAAAAATTACATTTCTCAAGAAAGTACATTAAACATTCACAGTTAATAAAGATTATCTATTCAGTATAGAGTGTATTCTTGGATTGTGGGGGCTAGTTAGAATGTTCATCCACCGTACGGGGCTCCGGCAAGAAGCAGACAGGGGGCAGGAGACAGTTCAACCTTTTATCTAGCTGTTTCACTCACGCATACTTCGGAGGTAGAGAAAACAATGAAAGAAAAAAACGGAGCATAAACAAGTCTCCCGTTGCTAGGCAACCAACACAGAAAGGGAGGGGGAGCACTAGCTTGTGCATTAACTAATTTAAGCTAGCAAACAGCTCAAAAAGAGTGGGAATTTAGTACATTATCCGTTTATTTTTAAATTGAGCATTGAGCCTTTAATAAAACTGTTTATTCATGTTATTTTAATTGTCATGCTTTCATAAACATATTTAAGGTTTGGTAAAAAGTGGCATCACCGGAAAAATGTATCTTGCCGCCACAAACATCCCTTAGCCGGTTACTTTTCCCATCTGGCTGGCTGCTCCAAAATTTGGGGAACCCCCTGATACTGGGGCACATCAGTGTCATCGAGCACGATATAGTGACCGAGCCGGGCAAGGTTGTACGCCGATAGCCCTACAGGATCCCGGAAGCCAGACGAACGGCAGTATGGGAAGAGGTACAAAAGATGTTAACAGTGAGGGTTCAGTGAGGGAGCAATCACACAGCGCCTGGTCCAGCGCGAATGCGATGGTGCCGAAGCCAGATGGCCGTCCTCGTTTCTCCAGTGACTTCAGAAAATTGAATTAAATATCCAAATTTTATGCCTACCCAATGCCAAGAATTGATGAGCTGATAGAGCGGCTAGGACCAGCGCGGTACATCAGCACCCTAGACCTGACCAAAGGCTACAGGCATGTCCCTCTCACAGAGTGGGCCAAGGAGAAGACAGCGTTCTCAACCCCAGACAGCCTGGACTAATATCGGGTCTTTCCCTTTGGTGTCCATAGTGCCCCAGCGATGTTCCAACACATGATGGACAAGATCCTACGTCCACACTGTGACATGAGACAACCCAGGCTAGTCGCAAACCCCAAGAAATGCCAGTTGGGGTTGGAAGAAGCCAACTACCTGGGACACACCATAGGAAGGGGAGTGGTGAGTCGAAGGTGGAGAGCGTCACCTGCTGGCCAAATCCAACAACAAAGAGGCAGGTGAGAACATTTTTTTTATATTACCGCACCTTTATTCCGCACTATGCAGCTTTGGCCGCACCTCTGCATGATCTCACCCAAAACAGGAAGCCCCACCAGGTCAGATGGACAGAGGAGGCGGAGGCAGCGTTCAGTCACACCCAATTTCCTGACCCCATTTGTCCTTCAGACAGATGCATCTGAATCCAGCTTGGGTGCAGTACTCTCTCAGGTCACTAATGGAGAAGAACACCCCATCACCTGCATAAGCTGTAAGTTGCTCAAGCATGAAAAAAACGATGCTATAGTAGAAAAGGGATGCTTGTCAATAAAATGGGCAACTCACAAGCTAAGATACTACCTGTTGGGAATGAATGTATGTGAACAGAAAGAAGAATGCCAGGGTCGCCAGGTGATTTCTCGAGTTGCAGGCTTTTTCCTTTAAGGTCGAGCACAGAGCCATGGGAATGATGATATCCTCTTCCGCATAGACAAATGCCTCTGGGCTGCAGCTCCCTGCGCTGGTATGGAACTGAGGGGTGGATATGTGGAGGGTCCGTGTATTTCTTGGTCATTCTATTTTCCGTTCAAAAGTTTTCCTGGTCAGAAACGGCAGATGCAACATTTATGAAGGACTTGATTTTCCTTTTCTCCTTTGTAAAACAGAAAATAAAATAGCAAGAAAAACAAATTTTGGGACTGAGAAGCCGCTGCTGTGAGTCTTTCACCACCATAGGCTTGGAGAGCGGAAAGGAGAGAGAGACAGAGAGGGAGCAAGAGGGAGGCACTGATAAATTCATCAATAATAATAGTAAACTTTCTGATAGAAAATATATTCAAAGATCATTTTAATAATCCATCGTCCTGTCTGGAAAAACTTCACCTTCCTATTCCTGAGTGCTGCCAAAGCTCCAACAAGTTCATCTTCGTCCTTATCCTTTTTTCTAGCAGGATTTTTATTCTAGCACGAGTAAACAGGTTTACATAATGTCACCAAATGTAGCCTACAGTAATGTGGAAATAAGAATATCGCACATATCGGATCATAAATTAGTTATTACTTTATCAAATTAACCAGGATGAGCAGCTCATTGACTCACTGTTTGAGTCTTCAGCCCACATTCCTGCTGTCAAAACATCTGGCAAAATTGCAGACTCTGAGACTGCGACCCATACTACGGACCTGGCCGACACTCTCCCCATGCTTGACCCAACCACAAATGTCGCCACTCGCCACAGACCCGACCGACACCATCTCCTGGCCGCAATGTGGACTGGCCCCGGAGCATCCCCACCGCTACTCACCACAGAAAGGGTCTACTGGCACAGCAAGGGTGCTAAGCCAAAAGTGTCCACTCCTGGTGAGCTGTGGTCGGACGTTGTCCGCTGTAGGGGCAGCGGAGGAAACAACAACAAAAACAAGAGGAAACCCCAATACACTGCCCCGCCAGGACTGCAACTGGAAAACAGGTATAAAAATACTCAGTGAACCGGATCTAGTGACTGCTAATGCTAATGACGGCACTTCCATGCAAGGCATGCAGCCTAGTACTAGCCGCAAAAAAATAGCAATGGTCCCGGTGCTAGCGTTAATGCTGCTACCCCCAAGCACTCAACACAGCCGGCTACCTCTAGGTGGAAAATGCGGCCTGCTAATGCACATGCTAACCATGCTAGCTCAGCAAATAGCTATCATCGGGAAAAATCTCGCAATCAAGCTACAACTAAAGCTTTTCTGTTCACCAGGGCTTTTTTTTTTTTTTTAAGATTTAATTTTGGCATTTTTATGCTTTATTTGACAGAGTTAGTGAGAGAGAGAGAGAGGACATGCACCAAATGACCGCGGGCCGGATTTGAACACGGGTCGCTGCGGGAAGGACAGAGCCTTATGGTACACGCTGTACTCGGTGAGCCACCGGGGCGCCCCTCGCACCAGGGCTTTTTAAGAAATTTACGGCAACACTCATTTGCACTGGAATATTTATTCTGTTATCTTTTAATCTTTTTTTCTTTTTCCTTTTAAATGTAATTTTCACTTTTATCTTTATCTTTTTATCTTTTTTTTAATCTTTTTGCTCTGTCTTTTTAAATGTGATTTTAATGCACTTTCACTTTTTATGCCTTCATTTTTCTTTTATTTATGTAAAGCACTTTGAATTGCCGATGTGTATGAATTCTGCTATATAAATAAACTTGCCTTGCCTTGCCTAACAAGATAATAACCAGGTCTCCTAATAACCAGGTTGTGGGAATGTGCGAACCTCCACACATGCCTCCACGAAATTCAGAAAACAGAATTTAAATTCAGTCGTCTGCTGGAACAAATCTCATCACTTTCAATCTAAGTCATTTACACAAACACAAGATCTCAAGTCAAGACTTTAGAAACCTTTTCAAGTCATCAAAGTACAAGTCAGTCAAGTCCCAAGTCACCAGAACCCAAGTCAAGTCAAGTCTCAAGTCTTCTCTTCATGCAGCAAGTCAAGACTCAAGCTATTAGAACTATGATTCGAGTCCAAGTCATGTGACTCGAGTCCCCACCTCTGAGTCATCTGATAAAGGAAATGAAGTAACAGTGAAATTAAGCTGCTCCTCCTTTTGCTAAGGACCCTGAAACCTCCTCAATGACCCCCGGAGGTCCCAGCACCCCAGTTTGGGATCCACTGCTGTGTGTCTCTGTGGTTTCTGAGCTGCTGATCGACTCTGATGATGATCAATAAACACCAATGATCCCAATCCGTCTGTCTGGTTTCCTCTGTTCATATAAACAGATACATATCAGTCTCCATATAGACTCTATACATACAGAGGCTTGGTTAATAACAGAAACTTGTAACAGTGTTACATATTCTACATATAAAAATGTAATAATAATAATAACTTCATTTTTCTAGCACCATTCAGACACAGAATGCAACCCAAAGTGCTTTACATAAAATAAATGGACAAAATAAAAAATACAAGCAAAAGCAAGATAGAATTTGTCGAGTAAAGTGACATTAAAAGAGACGAACAGATAAAAATAGGTAAGTAATTATAATACTCAGGTGCAGGCTGTTTGACTGTATTTTGTTAGGTTAGCTAAAAATAATCATGTATTCTGATTGCAGTTAGGTGATAAACATCAAGGACGAGGGGACAGAGTTCAAACTAGATTCTTTTAACTGGAAACATTAGAAACAACAAAATAAAGAAACAAAGTAAAGTCAGATTCCTCTTCTCACTGTGAATGGATCCACAGTTTGTCAGTTTCTGTTGATCCAGTTTCTGTTGATCCAGTTTCTGTTGATCCAGTTTCTGTTGATCCAGTTTCTGTTGATCCAGTTTCTGTTGATCCAGTTTCTGTTGATCCAGTTTCTGTTGCTGATGGAGAGACACGATCTGTTCTGTGATGGATGGATTTAAAATGGACTGAAGGACAAAACTGCAGGAGAGATGGACGAAGGAAAAGTCACATTACTGACTTTAACTCTCTGGAATCGTCTCCCCCAACCAATCAGATCTGCTGAGTCTGTTGATTCGGCTCCTAAAAACCCATTTTTATAGGCTGGCCTTCCTATGACTGGGCTATATGGGTCTGTTCTTCTTATTTGGTTATGTTTTGTGTGTGTATGATTTTTTTGTGTGTGTAGTGTATATGTGTGTGTGTGTGTGTGATTATGTTATTTTAAGATGGCTTTTAAGAGTTTGTTCTTCTCTTAAAGTTGTTTTTATGTCATTTATGTCTTTTCTTTTATCCTTTGTAAACTGTGTGTTTACTTACTTTAAAAAATACTCAAAAACAAGTACACAAAAAAACTACTTAATTACAGTAACTGGTGTGAATGTAATTAGTTACTTCCACCCTTGTACATTACTATAACAGCTAGTCTGAAGCTGTGTGAAATGTGTAGTTATGAATATCAGAACTGAACAACTGTATTTTTCCAGACTCTTCCAGGACTTTTGTTCAATTTCCAAACTTTTCAAGAGCTGAAAATCATCTGATTCATTTTCTAGACTTTCCAGACTGCAGTGATCTGTTCCAAAGAAACAAGAGAACAATGTACAGTATCTCAGTATAAAAATGAAATATATACTACTACTGTTACTGTTACTGTTACTGTTACAACTACCACTACTACTACTACTACTATGATGATAATATTAATGGAGCATTTAGGATTATCAGGCTCCATTCTTTTATTCGCTTCACTGCAGAAGTCCGACACAAACTTCCATCAACACTTTTGACCTTATGCAGATTTCAATTTGTCTGGACATGAAAGTCGTCCTTTCCCAGTGTTATATAAGTTTACATTAATAAAAACATAAACATATCATTGATATGTAGCCTACTTTTATTGTTGTCACTTTTTGTTGTTGTTTTAATTTTTTTTTAATTATGTACAACATATGTTAAAATTGTAGATAACTTTATTTGACTCAGGTGTTCTTGTTTTAATAAAAGAATAAGTCAAAGTGTTTTCTTGGTGACAGAAAGTTTGATCTGAGCTGAGCGGATCCTTTGTTCTCCATCAGTTTGGTTTCAGCTCCTCTGCCCGGCTCTCTCCTCCGGTTGCTAGGCAGAACGAAACACGGCCTGACGTAAAAAAAAGTAAAAGAAAAAAGAAAAAATTGCTGCAGCAACCAGGAAGTGACGTAAGCTCTCTCTCTCAGCCCTTTCATTCGGTTGCTAGGCAGGACTAGAGTATTTGATTTATATGAAATGTGTGAATGATTTAACCTGGCACTTTATTCTTTTTATATACTGATCTTGTTGTTGAAGTGTTTTGATATCAATAAAGTTTTAAAGGGACGAAAAAGGCGGTAGTTTTACTATAAATACTGTTTCATTTGTCACATCCTGCCTTGCTCTAAACGGAATAATCTGACTTTCGTATGATGCCATATTGTTTGTATAATTCCACATTAGAAAAATAACATTTCACTGCGTTGCTATGGGCGAGTGGCAATAAGAAAAGTGATGCATTCAGGTGCTGTGGATATAATGTAAACAAAAATGTGAAAAATATATGATAAATGTTTTTATTGCAAGACCTGATGCCACTTCCGATACGCATTTTTAAAAGTGTATTAAGTTTTGTCTGCTTTTTATGAATTTCTAATATAATTTCACTTATTTTGTTGACGTTATGCCATGTTATGTATATGGCTGGAAATGTTCTATATTTGTCCTGTAGAATTAAAAAAAAAAATATTATTCATAAAAAAAAACTAGCTTACTTCTGCTACTGCTGTTACTATTACTACTAGCCTGTTACTACATAATAATATGTAATAGGAATAAATAATAAAATAATAAAAATATTAAACGATAAACGGCCTGACGTAAAAAATGCCGCCGCAACCAGGAAGTGACGTCGCTGCCCTCCGTCAGATTGTGTTGATGTTTTGTGGACTGGACGGGCTAGAGAACGGGAAGAGGGAGACGGTTTGTTTTTGTTCTCCTAAAACCGCGAAAAGAACACCGAATTGTTGATTTCGTCGTTGTTTTCCGTTAGCTAAGAGTCTTAGCTCGGTTATTTCTCCGAAACGGCCGGGCCGAAAGGCGAAGAAACCGAAGCATTTAATCTCGAAAGGGAGGAATCGTCACCCCTTTGACCCCCCTCCCTCCTTCCCTAACACACACTCTCACACACACAACCATGACGATTCTTCCGAAGAAGAAGCCCAGCTCGGGTGTCGGGGTCTCGGATCACGCCGACGACAGCGACCGTCGGAGCGGCTCCGACCCGCACCAGCACCCCCACCCGCACGGAGGGCGCACCGGAGCCCGGCCGAGGGCTTCACCTCCGCCGTGGTCCTACCAGCCCGCTCCGCCCTCCGCCAGGGATGACAGGCGGAACATCGAGGCTAGCTCTCGGCCGCAGCAGGCCTCTCCCCCGCCCGTCGGCTCGGTTTCCCCCGTAGGACCGGGCGACGGCAGAGACAGCAGCGGGGGGATGGTGGCCGGGTCCCGGGGGGAGCTCGTCGTGTCAGCCGGTGTCGGCTGCGGCGGAGGTATCGGCAGCTGCTGCTCCGGGCCCGGGCTGAGCAAGCGGCGGCGACAGGCGGGCACCTGCTCCGGCGGGGTGGTGGCTCTGGCCGGGGGAGGCCAGCCGGGGGTGACCGGGCCGGGAGGCGTCGGGTCCAGCCAAGACACGGAGGAAGGAGCCGGGGGAAACAACAGCGAGGATGAGTACGAGAACGCCGCCCGGCTGCAGTCCATGGACCCGGCCACTGTGGAGCAGGTAACCGCTAACGTTACTAACCATAACAACATTAGCAGGAACCGGGGCTGGAACCCATGCAGCTGTGTTTATGTTGACAAGACATCAAACAGGTTGTGATGCGTTAGCATCAGCGATAAAATTAGGGTTCGAGCTCTTTCATTTTGTAACTGTGTTTATACGAACTAGACATTAGCCAAGTAAGTTTTGATTCGTTAGCATGAAGCTAGCTGGATTTGAACCCATGTAACTGTGGTTATAACTAGACATCAAACAGTTCGGTTTAGATGTATTAGCATAAGCCTAGCGGGATTCGAACTCGTGTGTTTATATGAACTAGACATTAGCCAAGTAAATTTAAATGAGCACGGCGGGATTCGAACCCATATTAACGGTACTGGTACAAACTAGACATCAGCCATTTAAGATTTGATTCATTAACATGAACCTAACAGGATTTGAAACGTGTAGCTGTGGTTACAGACCAGACATTAGCCAGTTACATTTTGATGCATTAAAATGATCCTAGTGGGATTTGAACAAGTGCAGCAGTGTTGGGCCTGACAGGCAGAGCGGGTCTTGAACCCAGGAACCTGTGGTGACAGAGGGCAGGCGGTAACCGTGAGAGAACATAACAGCATTAACAGGAGCGATGGGATCTGAACCCATAAAACACTGAGAGAGCTCCTGGATAAAGACCAGCAGCAGGCTGAATAGTGGGAATCACAACAACATTATGGATGAGATTTGAACAGATGCACCTATGAAAAGGTCAAGGGGAGATTTTTTTGGGCGGTGGGTGGGAAGGTTGGCATTCACTTTACTAACAAAATATATGATGTACGAGATACAACTATGAGAACTCCTGTTAAAGTAAACACAAAGAAAGAGTAGCATGGCAGTATGATGTTATTAAGAGCTGGAAAATTAAAAAGCTAATTAAAGTCTTAATAAGGCTGTGTCGTTTCAACACGTCATCAGTGTCTGGTTTGGGACAGCAGATTCATCTGTGTGACTTCTCAACACAGCAGGATTAACAGCTGCACACGCCGACACTACCTGTGCTGTGTTGTGTTGAAAAGAAACACAAATGTGTGTGAATCCAAACTACACACACAGCAGCAGCTGCGTTTCCATGGACAGCAATACTCCGATTGTTGTTCTTATTCTGAATGAGACGATATTCAGATGAATGCGTCTCCATGTGTTGCTTATAGATCTGTTCCCTTCATGTTCCTGTCTCCAGCTGCGGAGCAAAGTCCGGTCAGCGGGACCGAGGAGGATCACCGGAGACTCGGGACAGTTTCAGACTTTACTGAAAACTTCACGATCTCCGTTTCCCTCTAAATCTCTGAGCATGCTCAGTTTCAGCCTCTCCTTCTGTTTCCTGCTGTCGGTCTCTTTCTCCTCTGAAACCGGTTCAGCCTCTGGAAGGCAGAGGAGCGTCAGGCGGTCCAGAGAGTCCTGGTCCAGGTGTTTACAGTCTGAACCGCTTCAATGATGAGACTGAAACCAGAATACTGCACATGTCTTAATGTGACTCTGCTTACTGGCTATGACTTTATTCAGGTTCAGGGGATCAGAACATGCTGTTTACATTCAGACTGTTGTCTTAATCAGGTTCATATCAGATTATTGCTGTCTGTGTAAACGTAGTCGGTGTTGAAAATGATGCGTTTAGGTCACAGAACGTCAGGTGGCTTTAACAGTGTTAGTAGTTGTTTGTATCTACAGCAGGTTCTACTGTAATTGAGGATGATGATGTTAGCATGAAGCTGACATGGCTGAGGTTCCCAACATGGCGTCCAAGTGAAGAAGAGCGTCACGTTGCTCTTCCCCTCACTGACCAGTTGGTGCCGGCACGAGGAGAGTTTCAGTAACGCTGCGTTCAGATTTCAGGATAAAAAGCAACCGGAAGTCTTTTCATTTTCAGTGGAAGCTTCAGACTCCAGACGGTTAAACTGCGTCCCACTCTGATGATGAGGTGAAGCACCAACCAATCAGAGGGAAGGGAGAGTAGGGTAGTTTATATACTTACTTTATTATTACTTTATTATTATTTACTTGATGAATTCTTTCAGTTAACAAGAACGATTATTTGCCAAATGAAATAAAAAGGAGACAAATGCAAAGCTGTGACAGTTTGACGACATCATGAACCGTCCAACACGCAGGAAGTACTTCCCTGCTCCGTCGGCTTCGTGCAGCTCGGTGAAGCTCGGTGCAGCTCGGTGAAGCTCGGTGCAGCTCGGTGCAGCTCGGTGCAGCTCGGTGCAGCTCGGTGCAGCTCGGTGAAGCTCGGTGCAGCTCGGTGCAGCTCGGTGCAGCTCGGTGCAGCTCGGTGCAGCTCGGTGCAGCTCGGTGAAGCTCGGTGCAGCTCGGTGAAGCTCGGTGCAGCTCGGTGCAGCTCGGTGCAGCTCGGTGCAGCTCGGTGCAGCGGGCGGTCTGGTGGAGGGTGAACGCACCGTGAGAGAGGCGGCAGACCGGCAGGAGGATTCACCTGCTGGATCTGAATGATGTGAATGAATCTGAATGAAAACGATCTGAATGAATGAGCTGAATGATCCAATCGGAACGCACGCAGCTTTTCATGTAGCGTTACGTTTTATCGGTTGCCAGATACGTCAATCAATCGAGGTCAGGCGGCGTTGCTGAGCACCAGGAATTCACCTGATGCACAACAACATGGCGAATGTAAATATTTATGCTCATGAATATGATGCAGCCGTAAGCCGGCTTGGTCTCGTTCTGAAAGTCCAACAGCTCGTCTGTTACAGTAAAATATATTTATTCACTCCAGTCTGAACCTGACTGAATGTTCTGTGTTTCATTCTCTTAAAGCATTTTGATCTAAAGGCTTCTGCTTAAATGCTTGAAATTTGTTCCTTAGTCAAATATAAATAGTGAAGTTGATCCTATGTATGAATTTCTTTCCAAAGCCTTTTCCTTTCCATCAAGGCAAAGAATCTAAAATATAAGATAGTTTGGATTTAACACTTTTTTGGTCGCTGCAGAATTCCATTTTAGAGCTGCAGCGATTAATCGATTAGTTGTCAAGTATTAAATTAATCGCCAACTATTTTGATAAGCAATTAATCGGTTTGAGTACTTTTTAAGAAAAATAAGTCAAAATTCTCTGATTCCAGCTTCTTAAATGTGAATATTTTCTGGTTTCTTTACTCCTCTGTGACAGTAAAGTGAATATCTTTGGGTTGTGGACAAAACAAGACGTTTGAGGACGTCATCTTGGGCTTTGGGAAACACTGATCGACATTTTTCACCATTTCCTGACATTTTATAGACCAAACAACTAATCGATTAATCGAGAAAATAATCGACAGATTAATCGACAATGAAAATAATCGTTAGTTGCAGCCCTATTCCATTTGTGTTATTTCGTAGTTTTGAGTCTTGACTATTATTCTAAAATGTGGAAAATAGTAAAAATAAAGAAAAATGTGGTGTGTCCAAACTTTTGACGAGCGGTGTATATAAAGATAATTTTGGCCTTTACTAGACAGCTCCCAGTAGAGAGACAGGACAGACTGGGAGACACGGGGGGAGGACGTGATGAAGGTTCTGGGCCGGACTCGAACGCTCCCCAGACCACGAGGCACCGGGACCGCAGGACGCCCCTGAAAACATTTTTACATGTTGTTGTAAAGTGCCGTTTCTTTCTGCCCAACAGTCTTCAGCTGTAGCGTTCCACCTGCCGACAGTTTCTCACTCCGGACAAAAGACGAGACGAGTCACAAACCAAACGCTCCGGTCACAACAGCGGCAGCTTCGTGTCGCCGTAGGAAACATCAGAGAGTCAGACGGTCCGGTCTGGAGTCGGGTTCAAACCCGCCGTGTCTCTGGTCCAGTGCTGAGTCTCAGTCCACTGATCCACCAGGACACAGAGAGAGAGAGAGAGAGAGTCAGCTGATTAACTTTAACCAGAGGTGGGGACTTGGGTCACATGACTTGGACTCGAGTCCCAGTTTGAATTGCTTGAGACTTGACCCAAGTCTAAATGTAGAACAGCAAGTCAA
>NC_136010.1:1609279-1614279 GCF_048128805.1 Centroberyx gerrardi
GTTTACTATGTGTTTGCTCTCTCTCTCTCTCTCTCTCTCTCTTGTTCCCCCCCTCTCTCTTTCTCTCACACACTCTCTCTCTCTCTCTCTCTCTCGCGCTCCCCCCCCTCTCTCTCTCTCTGTCTGTCTCTCTCTCTCTCTCTCTCTCTCTCTGTCTCTCTCTCTCTCTCTCTCTCTCTCTGTCTCTCTCTCTCTCAGGTTGTTTTCATTCTCAGTTGTTTTCCCAAAATTCAAGCAAACAGGAAAAAGTGAGTGTGTGTAAACAGGACAAAGTGTCATGAAACAGCGATAATGAAGATAATACACATTCCCAACAAAAGACCGACTTTAACTCTAGAGAGAAATCTAGAAATCTGTTGTGAAAACGTGGAGCAGAACCAGTTCAGCAGAGATCAGCGTTACTTAATATCTGTCTCATTTAAAAAAATCTGGAACTGGAGTCCAATTCCAGACTTAAATGAAACCCCTCCTCTGTTAAAATAAGTTATTGTTGATGTTCTTTTCATCTCTGCCTCCATCCAGTAGTCAGTTGTGTTTTTCTTCTTGGTGGAGAACCGGCCAATCGTAGACGAGGTGACGTCACCTCCAGATGTTTCCAGCAGCTACAGTGGAGTTTGATATGAGAAAATGTTTCAGGATGTAAAACATCAGCGGTAAACGTCAGGTTTTGGTGTCAGTCCCTCAGAATCAAAGAGCGAGGGCTTCTTTCTAGAGCCGCCATTTTGCACCGAGAGACGTTCAACAATCATACAGGGAGAAATCCATCGTAGAAGAGGAGAGAGACCAGTTTCTCCACCACAGGAGCAGGAGAGAGACCAGAATGCACTGCAGCAGAGAGACAGGATGGAGTTTGGGGAAGGAGAGACTGACTTTTTCTCGACCTGAAAAACTCTGAAAAACCTCTACGTGTAAAAACTTCAAAGCTGAAATGCTCCGGTACATTCAGGAACGTTCTCTGTGGGTTGTCGAAAGGCATTGTGGGAAACGTAGTAAATCCTTAGCTGAAGTGGGAGGAGCCGCAGGAGGCTGGTGTTGGACTGGAGAGAAACCTCCTGAGACAAATGCAACGCCGTAACAGTCTGACATCATCAGTCGGTGCAGCCGTTCTGCTCCGCTCTCCTGTGGGCTAAACGCCACATTCAGTCCCATACTGATGATGTCATCTTGGATCCCACACAGAGCCGCACTCTTCACCGTCAATTTACAGACCTCCACATCCTCTGCTGTCCTCCTGACCCTGATTATTTAACAGATCACCGTGTCGTGATGCTTCACAGCGGTGAACTGAACTGAACACGCACTGTGAGTCTGTACAGGATCTGTGCTTGTTATTTCAAATTAATTCATTAATCATTTCTTAAAGTTAATTTGACTGATTTCTTAAAATGGCTACAAAAGCGTGTGTGTTTGAGGGGACGAATACAGCTGGATCACTTCAATAAGTCAAAATAAATAAATGAAGCTTCTCAGCTTTGCATATTGTCTTGTCTTGTCAATATCGCTATTTCTTTTAAATTGTGTTTGTGTTCTGGTCGGGTCAGTCTGGCTCTGCTGGAGGTCAAAGTGTCCAGTCACCTAGAGCTGACCCAGTGTCACCACACACACACACACACACACACACACACTGACCCATTGTCACCACACACACACACACACACACACACACACTGACCCATTGTCACCACACACACACACACACACACACACACACACACTGACCCAGTGTCACCACACACACATACACACACACACACACACACACACACACACACACACACACACACAGACCCAGTGTCACCACACACACACACACACACACACACACTGACCCAGTGTCACCACACACACACACACACACACACACTGACCCAGTGTCACCACACACACACACACACACACTGACCCAGTGTCACCACACACACACACACACACACACACACACACACTGACCCAGTGTCACCACACACACACACACACACACTGACCCAGTGTCACCACACACACACACACACACACACACACACACACTGACCCAGTGTCACCACACACTTGCACAAAGACAAACAAACACACTGTCACTCACCCACCCAGATGTAGAACACACACTTATGTAAGTCAGTGATGCTGCTTACAGACAGTAGGTGTTTCCATCAAGCCACTTTATGAGAAATTTGAAGTTAGGAATGGGAATAAGCTGAATGGAGACGCCAAATTTCGAGAAAAAAAATTCCCCAAATATCGCAAAAAAAGTTTTTACATTCTCTTGAGGTGGATTTGTTTGTTGAAAAACGGCGTTGGAAACGTGTTTTGCGAATTAATGATGAGTCAGAGTTTCCTTCACCCTGTCCTGCAGCTGCAGCTTGTCCGGTCTGCCGCTGTGTTCCTCTGGAGGAACCGGCGGCCCAAAGACCGGCCCAGAGACCGGCATAAAGACCGGCCCAAAGAGCGGCCCAGAGACCGGCCCAGAGACCGGCATAAAGAGCGGCCCAAAGAGCGGCCCAAAGACCGGCCCAAAGACCGGCCCAGAGACCGGCCCAGAGACCGGCCCAGAGACCGGCATAAAGAGCGGCCCAAAGAGCGGCCCAGAGACCGGCCCAGAGACCGGCATAAAGAGCGGCCCAAAGAGCGGCCCAAAGACCGGCCCAAAGACCGGCCCAGAGACCGGCCCAGAGACCGGCCCAAAGACCGGCATAAAGAGTGGCCCAGAGGCCGGCATAAAGAGCGGCCCAAAGACCGGCCCAAAGACCGGCCCAGAGACCGGCATAAAGACCGGCATAAAGAGTGGCCCAGAGACCGGCATAAAGAGCGGCCCAGAGACCGGCCCAGAGACCAGCCCAAAGACCGGCCCAAAGACCAGCATAAGGAGCGGCCCAGAGACCGGCATAAAGACCGGCCCAAAGACCGGCATAAAGAGTGGCCCAGAGACCGGCATAAAGAGCGGCCCAGAGACCAGCCCAAAGACCGGCCCAAAGACCAGCCCAAAGACCGGCCCAAAGACCGGCCCAGAGACCGGCATGAAGACCGGCCCAAAGACCGGCATAAAGAGTGGCCCAGAGACCGGCATAAAGAGCGGCCCAGAGACCGGCCCAAAGACCGGCCCAAAGACCAGCCTAAAGACCGGCATAAAGAGTGGCCCAGAGACCGGCATAAAGAGCGGCCCAGAGACCAGCCCAAAGACCGGCCCAAAGACCAGCCCAAAGACCGGCCCAGAGACCGGCATGAAGACCGGCCCAAAGACCGGCATAAAGAGTGGCCCAGAGACCGGCATAAAGAGCGGCCCAGAGACCGGCCCAAAGACCAGCATAAGGAGCGGCCCAGAGACCGGCCCAGAGACCGTCCCAGAGACCGACTCAGAGACCGGCCCAAAGACCGGCTCAGAGACCGGCACAAAGACCGGCCCAGAGACCGGCCCAAAGACTGGCCCAAAGACCAGCATAAGGACCGGCCCAGAGACCGGCATAAAGAGCGTCCCAGAGACCGGCATAAAGACCGGCCCAAAGACCGGCATAAAGACCGGCCCAAAGACCGGCCCAAAGACTGGCATAAAGAGCGTCCCAAAGACTGGCATAAAGAGCGTCCCAAAGACTGGCATAAAGAGCGTCCCAAAGACCGGCATAAAGAGCGTCCCAAAGACCGGCATAAAGAGCGTCCCAAAGACCGGCATAAAGAGCGTCCCAAAGACCGGCATAAAGAGCGGCCCAGAGACCGGCCCAGAGACCGGCTCAGAGAGCGGCCCAGAGACCGGCACATTGATCCTGCAGCGGATCAGATGTTGCTCTGGATCCTGCAGTGCTCAGTCTGTAAAGCCTTCACACGGAGACTCCAGAACAGTTTGTGCGTCTCTCTCAGATACATGGCGACCGAAGCAGAGCGGGCGTTTCTCCTGTGATGCTGGCCGTAATATTTACAGCAGCAGATTACAGGACAGAATTATTATTACTTCTCCTGTGGCGGGGAACTGTTGGGAAGCTCTCCATCTGTGATCTCGTCTCACCACACACACACAAACATGCTTATTCGCTTAACGGCCGTTAATGGAAACACACACGATTCACATTTTAAGATTGTCGACTTTTCAAAAGTTCGTTTAGAATTTACGCAAAACCTGAATGGAAACGTAACTAGTAAGTCAGAGTGTTTTCTAAGACCTCCCTGTCTGTATGTGTGTGTGTGTGTGTGAGTGTTAAGCTGTGTGTGTGTGTGTGACAGTGTGCCAGTGGAAAGCTGAGGTGTGTGAGTCACCAACAGTAAACCCCACACACACACACACACACACACACTCTCTCTCTCTGAGTAATCTTTTGGGAGATTCCCTCCGTTTTTCTGACAGTCCCACCACACACACACACCTGCTGCTGCTCCTCTGTGTGTGTGTGTGTGTGTGTGTGTGTGTGTGTGTGTGTGTGTGTGTGTGTGTGTGTGTGTGTGTGCCGCTTCCAGACAGTAAGTCAGAGTGTTCTGCAGGTCTGATGTGTCCGGATCAGTTGGTTGTGTGTTTTGGCGGTACGGTGGCTCAGGTGGGTCATGTGACAGCGGCCCAATCTCAAACCAGCCCCTCCCACTACCACTTCACTATCAGGTGTCGCTCCAAATCAAGTCACACTCGCTGCTGTGGAGGTGGGACGCCCTCGAGAACCGGTTGCAACTCGCACTGTAAACACAGAACATCCAAAACAATGACAATGACGTGTGAAGTAACCTGGACTGTTTTTGTTTGCATAAAGGCCTTTAGTGATATTCTCCTTTTTTAGTTTTAAACTTCACCTCATTCCGTGATTTAGTTTGAGGCTGCAGAGTCAGCGTGAGGAAAACAAAGCTGTGTGTGAATGATCAAAAATACTCGACAAAGTAGAGAGACGGAACTTTTGCTCTGGTGTTTCCTCCGGTCTTCCTGCTAGCGGACGATCGAGTCCGCATCGATGCAGACTCGCTGTCGGAGGGTTTAACGGTCCACTTACACTCCCGCTGATTGGTTTGGGACGGGGCCTTAATATGGCGAA